>NC_082398.1:1097338-1138568 GCF_031168955.1 Gadus macrocephalus
AACTCTTTTTACACACCAGTAGAGCGTTTATCAGAGCGGAGCCCTGAATGTGACGTCACCCGTCATCTCGTCTCTGTAAACAATGGATGTTGCGCAGCATTTATTATGACGTCATTATATAGACTCTCTCTCAGCACCCCCCCACCCCCCCCTGAAACTTTAATAAATTTTTTCGAACGGATTTCCTTCCTACAAAAGTTTAAGAAACAAAGCATAACAGCGTCACAGCAGTGTGTGATTCCGGGGACATTAATTAATCCGATTTGTTTGTTTGCAAAACGACATGCAAAGCAGGCACGTGACCGGGTCTTCTGCCGTCGGCGCGAGTCGTCCTCCTCCTAAACTCTTTGTTCTGTACAGCCCGCTTGATTAATGTCTCTAGACCAGCCATTAGTTCTCTGATCAAAGCGCAGGCAGAGCCCCCTCAGTCCGCACACCTGTAACCTGCTCCCCCCCACCCACCACACCCATTTTGGCAGCTTCTCTCCCCCAGGGAATTATTGACACCAATTATTATTCAACTTTTTTCTGTTGTTGATTGAGACACATCCCTTGTCCCTTGTGAACGCATGTGGACAAACTTCTCACACATTGCTGCCTTCTCTTCCTTTGTCTGCCCCCCCCCCCCCCCCCCCCCCCCCCCCTCCCCACACACACACACACTCTCGGCCCCAGAGAATTCCTCTCTTTGGATACCGGTTGTCATGGTTTCTGGAGCCACAGTATTGGTAGACCCCAGAGGGATTACAGACGGCCATTTTGGGGACAGCTGGTGCAGGTTTGGTCCTGGTGGCTGTGTCCCCCTCTCTCCCCTCTCTCCCCCCCCCCCCCCGGTTGACTGGGGGAGAGGGGGACATGGGGGCCGTGGGGGGGGCTTCATTGTGTGGGGATTATGGCTTCCTGTGTCTCGGCCGTTACAGAGGTGGCGGGTGTGGGTGCTGGCCACTGAGAGGGAGAAATGAAAGAGAAAATAAAAGGGAATGAAAGAGCGAATGACAGAGAGAGAGAGAGAGAGAGAGAGAGGAGGGGTGCCCTGTTACAGCTGCACCCTCAGTCACACACTCATACAGGCCCCGATTATCCCCTTTCAAGCGCGCGAGCGCACACACACACACACACACACACACACACACACACACACACACACACACACACACACACAGAACATATGAAAGGAGTACCCAATGCAAGAAAGGCCGAATATTCAGACAGCTCGCCCGGCCTCGGAGACAAAGGACGCCCATTCCGAGCCTCAGGACCAACAGAAACTCACCCAACAGAGTCGAACCCGCGGAAAACCAGCGCTCAGCGAGCAGAACCCCTCCGCTGGGGAGAGACTGACGGGCTGAGGACCGGAGGCAAACCCACTGTGAACCAAGGACAGAATCAAGGCCACCACCAGCTCTTCCTCAACACCATTTTATTCATTTTTTCATGGAGACTTCACAGCGAGGAACATGTTGATCGATCGCGACTACAAAACCAAACCAGACAGAGCTATACAATAAGGAGTGTGGGGGGGGGGGGGGGGGGGGGGGAGTTTTGGTGGTGAGTGTGGCGGTCTGTGCTGAAGAGGCACAGAACAACAACACACTCAAGTGCGTTGAGAGAAAAGTGGAAGAAGAGTAGAGGTTCACCTGGCACTAAAGGTGAACCGCTAACACATAACATGGCCCTTCGCCGCCCGAGACCCACAGTAGAGCCAACGTTCCAAACTGGCCACCATCACCATCACAATCAAATAAAAAACAAAATACAATCATTTATGAGTACGGCCATTTTCTACATTCCACACCCATCAGTGACATGGATATCATCGTCATGGAAATCACAATAATCCCCATGTTGTGTTTCTAGTGGAGGAGAGCCAGTGAGACCAAACCCACAGACATGTTGAGCATCATGTCATCACAGAGGGTTCAGGAGGTCCAGAGAGACCCGCACCGGTCTCATTTGGTTTGTTTGGGTTAAAGGCGGACTGGGTTCCTCCTCAGAAAGGCACGACAGACAAACATCACCAGTATTGCTCACTATTGTAGTGGTCTTCTTTATTACTGCAGGTCGAGAAACATTACAGCAGTGAAAATACAATTGTTTTCAAAAGAAAATACTTGTGTTAACAAATAACAGTTTTTAGCCCAGTCGATCAGGCAGCAGGATGAGCGCCGTCCAGAATCCCCTTTTCTTATTTTTTTTACATTTCTCCCGCCACCTGGCGGCCATTTCCTCACGCAGGAGGAACGAGAATCGACTCCGGACGCGAGAAAACCAAGGTCCTCGGCGCCTCTGGCTGTAACAATCTCGTTTCTACAGCAGCCCTTTGCTGTACGCATCGGTCCTGGATAACATTTGTTCAAGAAATAGAAAAGCACAGACGCAGAAGTCGTGAGCTCCCGAATACTGAACCATGGGACGTAAGGCCTCGCCGAGAACAAAAATAACGTCGCCAACTTGAGTCGGCACCAAAGTAGCGCGTCACACACTGAGAGTGGATCTATAGGACTACCGCAAAACAAAATATACAAGAAGAATTAAGCTCTAGAAAAAAATAATGTCATAGAAGAAAACCAAACGAGTTACATTCCCTTGTCACGGCCCTCAGACAACAGGCCACCAGCGATAATCTCATCATCTCTACACAGTAGTATCCATAAGCTTCTCCTCTTCCTCATTGGTCGCCACACTGATTGGGGGAGTGTCCTTCTCAGAGCTTTTGGCCAATCCCGGGCCGTCCTCCTGCTCGACCTTATTGGCCGAGCCGTTTCCCTCCGCTGCCTCGCTGCCATTGGTCGGAGCCTTGGAGGGCGTGGTGATGGTGGATGCAGGGTGAGTCTTCATGTGGCCCTTTAAAACAAACGAGATACAGGACGTGGTTAGGGAAACAGAACCACCACAAACGACACAGAAAGGATGAGTGAACAGTCACACGTCAGTCGTTCACCAGCTTCTGCTAAAGACTCAAGACTCACTTGTTGAGAGATGACCTAGACTCTGCATACCCCCCCCCCACCCCCCCCCCCCCAACCCCGGAACACCCCTTGTACGCACATATTGTATGTTGTACGTCCTGGCCCCAAAAAACATTATATAGCATCGTTTAGCCTCTCATCCTAGCTGTCTGTGTTGTGTACGGGGAATGGGTTAACCTAGTGATAGTTAGTGCTTGGCACTTGGTTCTATGAACATCCTTACTGTACTGACAGTGATATGTTGTTGTTTCTCTTTCTTCTGACTGATGTACTTATTGTAAATCGCTCTGGATCAAAGCGTCTGCGAAGCGCCCTGAAGGTAGACCTGTCTGTCCGTCCGTCTCCTCACCTTGAGCCCGCTGCGGCTGGCGTACGCCTTCCCGCACTGGGAGCAGCTGTAGGGTTTGTCCGGCCGGGCGGGCGCGGCCGGGGGCGGGGCCGGGGGCGGGGCCGGGGGCGGGGCCGGGGGCGTGGCCTCCGAGGCCTCTGGTTCTTCTGCAGGCTTCACCTCGGGGGCGCCGGACTCCTCCTCCTTCGTCACAGGCTCCTCCTCCTGCGGCGGATCGGCTGCCGCTTCCCCGGGCTCCTCCCCTTTGGTCTGGGGGGCGGGGTCCGGCCCCCCCTCCTCCGAGGCCTCTTCCGACGGGGGGGCCGGCTTGGGGCTGGTGGGGGGCGAGGGGGCGGGCGAGGCGCTGGCGGCCGGGGGGTCTGGCTCGGGGCCCGTGCCGGGCGGCGGGGCATCGGCGGCGGCGGCGGGGGGGGGTGCGGTCGGCTTGGAGACGCAGAGCGAGAGCGGGCCCTCCTGGTCCCCAGCCGCCCCCTCCCCCTCCCCCTCCCCCTCCGGGGCCCCGGGGGGGCCGTTGGCGAGGGGCCCAGCGGGGGCCTTCAGAGGGCCGGGGGGGCCCCGGGCCGGGGGGCCGGTCTCCTCCGAGGATACGGCGCCGGTCAAGGGGCCGCCGCCCACCGGGGGGGCGGCGGCCGGGGGCAGGGGGTCCTCGGGGGCCCACGCCGGGGGGGGGTCCCGGGCCGGGGGCGGGGGGCTGGCGCTGGGGGCGGCGGCCTCCGTCTCCTCCATCTTCACCGAGACGGGAGCGGCGGGGGGGGGCGGGGGCCTGGGGGCGGAGCCAGAGACGGGGCCGTTGGCGGCGGCCGACTTGGCGGCGCTGCTCACGGTGAGCGCCAGGGGGAGGAGCTGGGCGGCCTCCGGGGGGGGCAGGGCCTCGGGGGGCGCGTCCTCCTCCGGGGGGATCTGCCCCCCCAGGTGCAGCCGGATGTGGTGCTGCAGCACCAGGGCGTTGGTGAACTTGCGGGGGCAGAGCGGGCAGGAGTTCTGGGCGCGGGCGTTGGGGGGCCGGGCGCGGTGCGTGGCCAGGTGGGCCCGCAGGCTGCCCTTGGTGGAGAAGGAGCGGCCACACAGCTTGCAGGGGTGGGGCCGCTCGCCCAGGTGGGTGGCGGCGTGCAGCCGCAGCGCCCGCGGGCAGCTCAGCACGCGCAGACAGACGCCGCACTGGTTGGCCGCCAGCGGCGCCGGCAGCAGGGGGGCCGTGAAGGTGGTGGAGGTGGCGGCCCCCATCAGGGCGCCTGTGTTGGGGCTGAGGCCCAGCGCGGCCAGCATCTCCCGGCGGTAGGCGTTGGAGGTGGAGCTCAGGTCGTGGCCGTAGGCGTCGGCGTGGAGCGCCGCCTGGCTGAAGATCATGGAGGAGGTGGAGGCGGCGGGCGGGGGCCCCGAGGACACGGCCCCCCGCGGCTGCTTCTCCAGCTTCTGCACCAGCCGCTGCAGCTTGGAGGTGTCCGAGGTGGGGGAGGAGGAGGTGGGCGACGGGGAGGCGGTGGACGGCTTGGGGAAGGGCGGGAAGGGGAAGGGCAGCTGGTGGGGGGAGGCCATGTGGGCGGCGGCCGGGTGGCCGGGGGGCCGCAGCAGGGCCAGGTGGTGGGGGGCCGCCCCGCCGGGGAACAGGATCTTGGGGAGGTGGGAGGCGAGCTGGGAGTAGGGCGAGGCGGCGTGCAGCGCCGAGCCCGGGGGCGTGTTCTCGTCGAAGCGCTGCAGCTTGGCGCCCTTGGCCTGGCCGTTCATCGGCGAGGAGGAGGAGGAGGAGGTGGCGGTCAGCCCCGCGCCCGACGCGCTGGCGGCCGCCGCCGCCGCCGAGGCGCGGTTGAGCTGCAGCAGCGAGTGGGCGGTGGACAGCAGCGCCATGTCCACCGACGGCGGCAGCGGCAGGGAGGAGGGCGAGGGGTGGGGCGACAGGAAGCCCAGCGCCATGCTCTCCGTCATGCCCTTCACGCCGCCGAAGGGCTCTTCCTCTTCGGCGCGACGCTTCCTGCGTCTCTGGGAGGAGGAGGAGGAGGAGCTAGGCGGTGGCGGCGGTGGCGTCGGGCCGGGCATGTCCGCCAGCGCCGGGGGCAGCAGGGACAGCGACAGCTCGGGGTTCTGCTCGCGGTGCCGCAGGAAGTGCGCCTTGAGGTTGCCGCGCGTGGTGAAGCGGCTGAAGCAGACGGGGCATTGGTACGGCCGCTCGCCCGTGTGCGAGCGCAGGTGGATCTGCAGCGACGAGTCGCTGCTCAGCACCTTCCCGCAGAAGCGGCAGGCGTGCTGCGCCCGGCCCAGCGAGGAGCCGGGCCCCAGGGGGTCCTGGGCGCCGTTGGCGGGCGGCGGGGGCGGCCCCGCGGGGAAGCCCAGCCCGTTGGCGTGTCCGAACGGCGAGGAGGCGTTGGCCGGCTTCTCGTGGAGGTAGCGCGGCGGGAGGCCCAGCGACAGAGGGTGGAGCGAGGAGACGGAGGAGCTGACGCTGGAGGTGATGGAGGGGGAGCAGGAGGAGGAGAAGGGGGACGGGGGGAGGGCCCTGCCGCCCAGGGACTGGGACAGGCTCAGCTTGGAGGAGTCCAGCCCCTGGGGGAAGAGGGAGGGCAGCCCCGTCAGCAGGCCGGAGGCCGAGCCCGCGGCCAGGCCGGGCGCGGGGTGGGTGGGGGACGGGGTCTCGGCCCCGGAGGCCTTGTGGTGGCCGTCGGTGCCGCCCCCCTGCTGGGAGTGGTCCTGGGAGAAGACGGCGCTGCCCAGCCGCAGCACGTGGCGGCAGATCTCCTCCGTCATCTGCATCTGGTGGATCTGCCGCTGCTGCAGCACCCGCAGCTCCTCCAGCAGCACGGCCAGGGTGGGGGGCGCCCCCATGTGCCCCCCCAGGCCCCCGTGCTGGGGCACGCAGTGCGAGGAGGAGGAGGAGGAGGAGGAGGAGGTGGTGGTGGCGGTGGCCGAGCTGCCCATGGTCGGGGAGGTCATGGCGGCGGGGGGGCGGCCCTGGTGCAGCGAGTGGGGGAGGGTGGTCTGCGCCAGCAGGAGGGGGGGGGAGCGCGTCTGGGAGGAGAGCGACGGGTGAGGGAAGTCGGGCGAGAGGGAGGAGTGCGTGTTGGGGAGGGAGGTGGTGTAGGGGACGATGTGGCTGGGCCAGTGGGGCGGGGGCGAGCTCTCGCTGGGGAGGGAGGGCGCGTGGAGCCCCCCGGGCGACGGGCGCGGGGCCAGGGGGGGCTGGCAGTCCTGCAGCGAGGTGGGCGAGGACGAGGAGGAGCCGGAGGAGGTGAACTCAGAGCCCAGCGACGTGGAGGGAGACTTCACCGCGAGGTGGTCGTCTGAGGAGCACCAAAGAGAAAACAACAATTAAAATCATTTCACCGCTTAAAACGACCTCGGAACCACGCTGCCCCCTTTTAGTTAAAGCCTTTAAACTATCTGTTGTTATCTGGTCGTGGCCGGACTGTTTCAAAGAAGGCTATCGGGAGTAGGAGCCGCTCAGTCCTCCTCTGGCTGTTGATTCCACCTTTCCGACCGATTGTTTATCTTAGATTTTGTGTGCATTCCGGGGTGTCCTGTTGCTCCTTCAAACGGGACGCAGGAAGCCGCCGTGAAACCAGCAAATAAACAAACAAAGAAACCCTTCTGGGGGATTCTGATGTCTCGTCTCAATCTGCGCCGTTCGGGGGCAGAAACTAGCCAAACGTCTTAGGCACACACACACACACAAACATGCAGAACTGCTGGCTGCTATGACAACCCATTGGACAGGACAATGGACATCACCACGACAACCCATAACCCCTCTTAACACCCCCCCCCTCTATGCAGCAGTTATGTCTTTCATCTTCCCATTCACCCTACCCCCGTGACATCAGCGTGGAGGTCGGGGGTCAGCCCATGCTAAGGATTCTGGGCACTGTCCGGACACTCCGATTGGTCAACTGATCTGACCTCTGCAGCTCAGGGGTCAAATTCTTTCAGAATCTTGAGCATGGAGAGAGAGAGAGAGAGAGAAAGAGAGCGGGGGAGGGTAGGTAGCCAACAATGAGGTCTAACTCACCCATTCCCTCCTGGAGAGATATAGTGATGGAATGAATGACTGTACTCTGATTCACTTTTAAACTCTTTTCTTGAGCGCAGTGCACCTGCAGGGCAATGAGATGTATGCATTACCCCCCCCCCCAGCCCCCAGCCATTCCCCTTTCTCTAACTCTTTCCTTTGTGTGCAACTCTTACCTGCAGAACAACCTCCGACGGAGTACTTGAGCAAACTTTCCCAGTGCAACGCTAACCAGCAAATAAGTGCATACGACCCCCTCCACACACACGCAAATGCACACACACACACACACACACACAAACGCACACACAGATCTTTTTTACTCTTTTTAACCCATATGAACCCCCAGCTGTGTGAAAGCATACAGTCAAAGGGACTGGGGGGGGGGGGAGGGGGGGAGAGGAGGGGGCGAGGGCATTGAGAGGCAGGAAAATGGGGGAGAGAAGGGACATAAGGGAGAGAGAATTGTGAAGAGTGAGCCAAGAGAGGGACAGCATAGAAGGGCAGAGGCTTAATCTTTAGCAGAAACACGGCCGTTCCCTTCCCCCCGAGCCCACCACGCACTTTATTGTTAACAAATAAGGGACCGCTCTCACCCAATCAAAGACCTCCAACCGTCTGCACTGATTAGCTTGTTCCTTTCCAAGAAGCAGGAAAATGTCCACTGATGTCTGCGGGTTAATCCTTTACTTTATTCGCAGGGACATTTGTGGGGGCCCCCGTCCAACCACCGACCAAAGCCACTTAGCGGGGCCCCGTTTGTATTGCCGGAGACTATCAACAAAAGGTAAGCGCTGTAGTCACACCCCAGGTGAATCTGCTGCGTGGGACTGAGCAGGAAACCAATAATGCAAATACAGCTTTATTTGCATACTACATTCACAGCGCAGCTCTTACTCCTATAAACAACAACTCTCAGCCTCACCGGTCCCACCAAGAGGTGAGTCAACACTCGGACCCAAACCACTCATTCAGCCGCTTAGGGTCCAGGGAAAACTTTTCCAAGTGCCCGAAGCTGAGGAACACAACCCGGTCCCGTGGAGTCGGAGCAAAAAAAAACCACAACAAATGGGAATGGATCGCAGCCTCACCGTGAGAGAGCAGCCTCGTGCCCCCTGGGTCCGCGTTCACAAGCTGCTGGGGTCGCTTCTGCTTCCGGCGGGACATGATTCACGAGGAGACGGAGGCGGCAGCGGGGGGGCGCTCTGCACGCGGGGACGCGGCGCTCTGCACGCGGGGACGCGACAGTCGGTCCCACTGTGAGCGTATGCAGTTAAACCATCCCATGTACCGGGAATCGGGGAAAAACCTTGACGTCTCTCGTGTTGGGATATCCGTGCGGGTCCGCCAGGGATCAGAGTGTGAGTGTGTGTGTGGCTGTTTTCTGAAAGTCTCTTCTCTCCCCCCAAACTTGTCCAATTTGCGCCCCTCCTCTCCTCCTGCTTCCTTTACATGAACACACATTCAACACACCATCACACACACACACACGCGCGCGCGCGGGCATATGGACACGCACACACACACTGGATGCTGACACACACACACACACACACACACACACACACACACACACACACACACACACACACACACACACACACACACACACACACACACACACACACACACACACACCACTCCTTGTTCTTCATTGATATTTGCATTTCAATGGCCTGTAACACACAGCCTAGCTGCTTCTCTCTCTCTCTCTCTCTCTCTCTCTCCCTCTCTGCCTATTCCTACCTTAGACATTTGCCCAGCGGCCATAAAGTTTAAATAAAATATGACAAAGGGATGTCAAACCTGTTGGCTTCCTAAATAAACGAGCTGCCTGCAGGACAGGTCCTATACAAAAAACAATCCAACCAAAACATGAGTATTCTGTTCGACGTAAAGTGGATTAATGACTTATTAATCAGTTGAAATGAAAGGGGGAATTTATTTGCTCCACCATCTAAGCTCCAACCGTATTAAAAGCAAACATGATGGACTATATTAATCCAAAACACTTCACTTTGGGCCAAACGCTTTGGAAGCAAGGACTAATAGTGGATGTATTTCCCCCTTTAATTCTCTCCAGGGCTAATTACAACAGCCGAGGACCCACACTCATCCCCAACGCACACCATGTATTTCATGTCGCCCATTATGACTTGGCCGACAGACCCCCCCTACCCCTACCCCCCCCACCAGCACCACCTTACGCTGGGGCTCTCTTTAAAAGGCAGAGAATAGATAGGAATCCGCGACAATAGGCGTGCTGGACGTGGTTGACTGAGCATCTCCCTCGCTCACTATGAACCCCCAGAAACGCTCACACAATGCCCCTCTTTCACCCCCGGCCGGACCACGTGGGGGCTCGGATAAAAGGGAGAGAGAGGGAGAGAGGGGGGAGAACATATTTAAGTAGGTGTCTCACTTTATAGAGCCGGGCCACTCAAAGCTTGCGTGGAGGAAAGCAGGAGGACTCCTCGTTTTGAACTGTGAATGGACTGCCGTCCATTTAACCGTCTAAAAAACAATCCATGTAGAACGAACTCCGCTAAAATAAAAACTTTTGATGTTGAAATTAGAAGATTATTAGATTATTATTAATTATCAAATAATAATTAAATTAAATAATAATTAAATATTATTCTTATTTGCCCCCATATATTTCTTAATATCAGTTTCCGTATATTGCGAATTGGGTTTAATGCTTGGACGGTTCTGATTGGAACGTACGCCAATCAGCTAAGGACCAATCAGATCGTAGGATGATATCGGTTGGCGTTAAGCTAGTTATGCTAATTAGCTTCTAGCTCGTATGTTCGTTAATAACGTTGATTTACACGGTGAGGGAGGCGATAAACTACATTATTTACATCAGAGGTGGACAGGTCGTATAGTATAGTATCCACACAAACGGCGAATAATGATTTATATTATTGATAATTACATATATTATGCCCACGTGTCTTTAATATGTGTACACTAAAGCATAATGTCTCCTAAACGAATAACAATTGAAGTCAATCCTTTCCATTGATTACCATGACAGTGATTTATGTTAGCTATTCTAATAACTTCAACAATTGAAGTCAATCCTTTCCATTGATTACCATGACAGTGATTTATGTTTGCTATTCTAATAACTATATTGACTCCAGAGTTGTTAGTTATATAGTTAGATATATAGTTAATATATTAGAATATCAGAAAATGAAAATACGCTGAATAATTTTTGCTAATGGACTTAATAAACTTTATGTTTTAGTTGATGGGCCTAATGTTTAGCTTTGGCCCCCAAACTAACGATGTATATCCCCCGTCCATGTACAGGCTCTGGGGTAGGAAGCTGATCTTTGAAGGCCTTCACCCCGTCACACGGACCATGGCCTTGTCTCTCTGCGACGACACTCTCCTCTGCAACTTCCCCAAGTGTCGGGCCAAGCTGTGCGGCTTCGCCTGGGTCACCGCCTGCTCGCACGCCTTCTGCGACCAGCACGGCTCTGGCGAGTTCAGCCGCTCCCCGGCCGTCTGTCCCGCCTGCTCCTCCACCCTGTCCGGGAAGCTGGACATCGTCCGCACCGAGCTGTCCCCCTCGGAGGACTACAAGGCCATCGTGCTGGCCGGGCTGCGGCCCGAGGTGGTCCTGGACATCAGCACCCGGGCGCTGGCCTTCTGGAGCTACCAGGTCCGGGCGGTTTGTTTGTTTGTTGTTGTTTACCCGCTTGTCGTGCCCTGTTTGTGTGCGTGGTGATGGAGCCCCCAGCCGCCCTGTCCCGTACCTGTAGTCCACCTGTCTCTGTATGCACATGTTGCTTTGAGTGAAGCGTGGGGTTAATGACTGCATGTTGGTGCTGCTGAGTGGGCCAGCGGACTCCAAACCCTAACCGAGTGGGACCGGGCATTTATTAAGGGCCTCTATAGTCCCAGATTGTCCCTCTAATCAATTGAAGCTTCACGTTAACCGGTATACAAACACACACAACACACTGTGTGTCCAATGGCAGTATTAACCTCACAAGGTAGGCTGTTTATTCTTTAGAAACCTCATCCTATTACTTGAACGTTGACTGGAGAGGAAACTGGTTCTGCGATGGTTTGTTGCGTCAGCCTTTTTCCCTGGACAACAGCGGTACTTTACAGACGATCACACTCCAGCACAGAGGATTGATTCTCCGTTGTACCTGCTCTCAGATCCACCAGGAGCGCATGTACCAGGACTACACCCTGTCCCGGGCCGAGGTGCAGGTCAAGCAGCTGGAGAAGATGCTGAACCAGCAGAACCAGAGCCGGGAGCTGGACCTGGGGGCCATGCGGGGGGAGATATCGTCCCTGAAGAAGGTACCATCAGAGCTCCAGCTGAGCAGGCTCTACTGAAGCCAAGGGCTGGATGATGAGGTCCACATGTGTGCTGTGAAACCCCCGGCTCTTAAACGTTGGGACCATATTGTGGGTGGGGGGTTGCACCACAAAGTGACAGCTCCCGTTTCGTTACAGAAGCCCACCTCTGATCGTTGTCATGTAATTCTTTAAAGCCAGAGGATTTTCCAGTTCCTCTTAAACGTTTAATGTCTAATATTAGCCGACTTTACCGTCCATGCCTGTTGGGGGGGCCTTTAAACTCGGTGCCCAACCCGCTCCCATCCGTCAGACATTCGTCATTTCTATGACTTTAATTAGAGGCGGTCGACTTCAGCGCAGTACTTATTCCCCAGCGTCTTGTAGTGGTCTGGTAGCCTGGAGTCGCTGCCCAGAGTCCTACCATGGCCTTAACCGCACCGAACCATGACTAAAGGTAACCATCGGCGACCATAATACCTCATGTTTCAGCGCGGTTGGTCCAAAGTTCCCCCGGTCAGCCGACGCCACCCCTCGCCCAGGCGCTCATATCGGTGTGTCGGTGAACTGCTCCCCACAGGTGATGGAGGAGTACAAGAGGAAGTACAGCGAGGTGGCGGAGCGGCTGATGGAGAGGAACCGGCAGTACCAGAAGCTGCAGGGCCTGTACGACTCTCTGCGCCTCCGCAACATGGTGGTGGTGGAGAGGGAGGAGCCGGCGAGACACCCCCACCACCTGCTCCACCAAGGTGAGGAGAGCCAGACCGTGATCCACTAGGGGGTCCCAGTGTGAGGGGGGTCTCAGTGGGAGGGGGGTCCCAGTGTGAGGGGGGTCCCAGTGTGAGGGGGGTCCCAGTGGGAGGGGGGTCCCAGTGGGAGGGGGGTCCCAGTGTTGGGGGGGGGGGGGGGGTCCCAGAGTTAGGATGATCCCAGTGTTATAATGATCCCAGTGTGAGGGTGATCCCAATGTTGGGGTTATCCTAGTACATAAAAATATCTGATAGCATGATCGCATATCAGATATCTAATGTTAACCAATAATGATACATAAACCGTATGCTTAAAAATTCCACACGTGATGTTTGGCTTTGTTTCAAACAAACAAACAGGTTCATTCATATTTCCAATTCATAATAAATACTGCTATGCTATGGCGATGAACTTGTGATGGTTCAGAGCCTCAGACAGCCTCCCCACAGACTCTGTTGGGTGTTCTCTTTTACGACCGCATGGCGCCATATTCAAAATGATTTAAATAACTCGCCGTCGGGGGCTTTTGGAATTAGAAAACTCCCTGACACAGAACCACCACTTGTGAAGCCAAGTGTGATAGGTACTTACTTATCTAACCAGACTCCCTGTTGTGGGGGACCTCTTGGGTACTACGTCCACCCTGGGGGGTAGTTCTCAGGAGGGCAGCCCACCAGGAAGTCATGGTTTGGTGAGGACGGGCATTTCAAGGCCAAGAATAAAGAGGTTCAAATGATCAACCTTCAGAACTGAGGAGAGGGGTCAAATAATCAAATAATCAAATATTTCCTCTTAGAACTCTGAAAGTAATGAATGCCTTTATTATATGTTGTAGGTCCTTGCACTTAGAATAGTAAATAGCATTGTGTTGCCTCTTATCCTATCGGTCTGTGTTGTGTACGGGGAATGGGTTAACCTAGTGATAGTTAGTGCTTGGCACTTGGTTCTATGACCATCCTTACTGCACCGACGGAGATATATTGTTGTTTCTCTTTCTCCTGACACTAATACTTATTGTGAGTGGGTGGCTTTGGATAAAATATATTAAATTAAATCCCAAAGAGAAATAAGACAAAATAACGACTTTTTCCATGAGGGGAACCTGACGGCCTCCCCTGTGCCCCCCAGCGGGCCCGGCCGGGGGCTTCAGACCGCCGTGTTCCCCCAGGCCCAGCCCCCCGTTCCTGGCCATGGGCCCCCAGGGGGAGGGCAGCATCTTCACCGGCCTGGAGCTGGGCCGACCCAGCACCTTCTTCCACCTCAGGACGCCCGCCATGGAGAGGGGCCGCGCCTTCCCCCAGGACCACTGAGCCCCCCCCAGGACCACTGAGCCCCCAAGACCACTGAGCCCCCCCCAGGACCACTGAGCCCCCCCCCAGGACCACTGAGCCCCCAAGACCACTGAGCCCCCAAGACCACTGAGTCCCCCCCCAGGACCACTGAGCCCCCCCCCAGGACCACTGAGCCCCCCCCCAGGACCACTGAGCCCCCCCCAGGACCACTGAGCCCCCAAGACCACTGAGCCCCCAAGACCACTGAGTCCCCCCCCAGGACCACTGAGCCCCCCCCCCAGGACCACTGAGCCCCCCCCCAGGACCACTGAGCCCCCCCCCAGGACCACTGAGCCCCCAAGACCACTGAGCCCCCAAGACCACTGAGCCCCCAAGACCACTGAGCCCCCCCCAGGACCACTGAGCCCCCCCCCAGGACCACTGAGCCCCCAAGACCACTGAGTCCCCCCCCAGGACCACTGAGTCCCCCCCCAGGACCACTGAGCCCCCCCCCAGGACCACTGAGCCCCCCCCAGGACCACTGAGCCCCCCCCAGGACCACTGAGCCCCCAAGACCACTGAGCCCCCAAGACCACTGAGTCCCCCCCCAGGACCACTGAGCCCCCCCCCCAGGACCACTGAGCCCCCCCCCAGGACCACTGAGCCCCCCCCCAGGACCACTGAGCCCCCCCCAGGACCACTGAGCCCCCAAGACCACTGAGCCCCCCCCCAGGACCACTGAGCCCCCCCCAGGACCACTGAGCCCCCCCCCAGGACCACTGAGCCCCCCCCCAGGACCACTGAGCCCCCAAGACCACTGAGCCCCCCCCCAGGACCACTGAGCCCCCAAGACCACTGAGCCCCCCCCCAGGACCACTGAGCCCCCCCCCAGGACCACTGAGCCCCCAAGACCACTGAGCCCCCCCCCAGGACCACTGAGCCCCCAAGACCACTGAGCCCCCCCCCAGGACCACTGAGCCCCCAAGACCACTGAGCCCCCCCCCCAGGACCACTGAGCCCCCAAGACCACTGAGCCCCCCCCCCCAGGACCAGTGAGTCCCCCCCCAGGACCAGTGAGTCCCCCCCAGGACCAGTGAGTCCCCCCCCAGGACCAGTGAGTCCCCCCCCAGGACCACTGAGCCCCCCCCCAGGACCAGTGAGTCCCCCCCCAGGACCACTGAGCCCCCCCCCAGGACCCCTGACCCCCCCAAGACCACTGAGCCCCCCCCCCCAGGACCACTGAGCCCCCCCCCAGGACCCCTGACCCCCCCCCCCCCCGAGGACCCCTGACCCCCCCCCCAGGACCCCTGACCGCCCCCCCCAGGACCCCTGACCCCCCCCCCAGGACCCCCTCCCAGGACCACTGACCCCCCCCCCAGGACCCCTGAGCCCCCCCCAGGACCCCTGAGCCCCCCCCCAGGACCACTGAGCCCCCTCCCCCCCCCCGGACCACTGAGCCCCCAAGACCACTGAGACCCCCCCCCCCCCAGGACCACTGAGCCCCCAGGCAGGGGGTCTGGTCCTTCAGTCGCCGGGTGGAGCTCCAGTGGACGCTGTGTATTAGTGTTTGAGATAAGTGACCTTTATTGTTATCTAATGTTCTGCTTTACCCTTCTAACAGGTAACGCACCTCAAAAGGTGTTCGTCACCCTGATGTGGATCCACCTGTTTATTTAAGCTAATGGTTATCGTTAGAGTAGTTAGTTATAGAGTATAGTTCTCTAGTTGCGTAGAGGATAATTAATTCAGGAAATTTGGGTTTTCACACTAAACTTCTACAAGTCAATTCAATAAAACATCGAGTGTCCAACCAAAGTGTGTCCAGTAGTCAGGTCGTCCATCTTAAACCAAGTTTATTTAACAACTCAAAAGGTTCAACACACACATAATTTTAACATAACTCCACTCCCTGACAACAATGTAAAAAGGTAAGGGTATGAATAAATATATACAAAAGTGTTCCTCAATAACAGGTAACGGGTCACAACTCCTATTTACAAAACAAGGAAGAAAATATCAAAACCGCCGCGTGTGGGCGGGGCCTCTGGAACTCCATGCTACATATCTCAGGGGTTCAGATCACAGTATGTCGTTCAAACTCCCAAAAACCAAATCCCGACTCCTCGGTTCCCGTCGCCCGCGTGCCGTTCCGCTCCTCGCCGCGACCCGCTCCTCGCCGCGATCCGCTCCTCGCCGCGATCCGCTCCTCGCCGCGATCCGCTCCTCGCCGCGATCCGCTCCTCGCCGCGGCGGCGTTCACTCGCTCTGCGGCTTGTAGCTGACCCGGGCTGCGATCTGGCTCTGGGCGTTCTGCCGCTTGCCGTTGACGATGAGCAGCAGGGGTGTGTCAACACGCACGCTCCTGAAGTCAAAGGACTGCGGGAGGCGGGGGGGGGGGGGGGGGGAGACACAGATCCTGTCAGCAGGGGACACGGGGGACACAGATCCTGCCTGTTGAGGTTTTTATTGATATGACACTTTCCAAATGCGGTTGTTTTCTAACCCATCGACTATTTGGAAGAATAAAATATATGAATTATTATTAATCGATGGACTTCAACCCAGAGGTTTAACAGTAGGGTTGAACATAGGTGTATCATGTGACACCGTGATATGATCTAGAGAAACACACTCGGTTGATGGCTGAGTGGTCAGATGTGACTCAATAGGGCGACTCGTAAGCCCATACACTAGCAGAGCTGACAGCTACAGTGCAGGACCACGGCCCGTCAGAGGATGAGGTGAGACCAGTGTGGGCAAGAAGCAACGCCAGTGACCGTGCTCCACCAGAGAGGGGGATCTCGCCGCGGGTTCATTGTAGGAGACCAAAACATTTTAATCTAGCCTGATCCCATGCGAGTGCATGCAGAACTTCTTATTGGTTGATAATGTTCCCAGGCCGGGCCCTGCCTTTAAATCCCTCTGACGGTCGTCCTGCCCAACGCCCTGTAAACGTCCCTGCGGTTCAGCCCCGATCAGCGGAGGACCGGTGTCGCCTCAGCACCTCATCAGCAGGGCGGGGGAACAGCCCTCCATAGCGCCAGCACAGAAGCCCTGTAACCACGGTGACCCTACCTGGTCCTTGTGCGTGACGCTCTGCCGTTTGACCTGCGGCTCGGGGATGACCACGGTGTCTCCGATCAGGACACCCCAGCTGTCGGCCGTATTGTAGACCATCACCACGATGCACGTCTCCTCGCTGTCCACCATGCCGAACGTACTGGAGGCCAGAGGGAGAGACCAGAGAGAGACCAGTGTGAGGAAGAGATGGGGAGAGACCAGAGAGGGAGAGACCAGTGTGAGGAAGGAGATGGGGAGAGAGACCAGTGTGAGGAAGAGATGGGGAGAGAGACCAGAGAGGGAGAGACAAGTGTGAGGAAGAGATGGGGAGAGAGACCAGAGAGGGAGAGACCAGTGTGAGAAAGGAGATGGGGAGAGAGACCAGAGAGGGAGAGACGAGTGTGAGGAAGGAGATGGGGAGAGAGACCAGAGAGGGAGAGACCAGTGTGAGGAAGGAGATGGGGAGAGAGACCAGAGAGAGACCAGTGTGAGGAAGAGATGGGGAGAGAGACCAGAGAGGGAGAGACAAGTGTGAGGAAGAGATGGGGAGAGAGACCAGAGAGGGAGAGACAAGTGTGAGGAAGAGATGGGGAGAGAGACCAGAGAGGGAGAGACCAGTGTGAGAAAGGAGATGGGGAGAGAGACCAGAAGGAGAGACGAGTGTGAGAAAGGAGATGGGGAGAGAGACCAGAGAGGGAGAGACCAGTGTGAGGAAGAGATGGGGAGAGACCAGAGGGAGACCAGAGAGAGACACCAGAGGGAGACACCAGAGGGAGACACCAGAGGGAGAGCGAGTTAGATATGCTACATGGCGTGTACACGATGGCAGCAGTGCCTGTTATTCTTCTTGCAGTAGTGTGGGTAAAGAGTAGTGGTGTCCTTTAAATCAAGTGAATCAACAACAAAAATGTGGGATTCACATTATTCAGACTTATCAGGGAGGAGACCTATCAGGGATTCACAACAAACTGAATAACTTCGATTCAACAGCGATAAGTATATTTTTTTTGCCGACTAGTTTAGATAGAATGTATCATCCAGTTAAGAGAAATAAAGTTTATTCAGTTGTGACTCTTTTTCAGATTCTACTTCTACTTCTTCTATCACGTCACTGTATGGAAGAACAGTGAAAGTAGTTCACACTAAGTAACCAACAGAGTGTCTGCTTTAAATACAGTAACGCAAAGGTGTAGTAGAGGAACAAAGGGCAACAACCAACAGAAGACACCCCGGTACCGCGGCACCCGACTCCCACTACCCACAAGGCCATGCGGTCGTCCGGCGCCAGGCTGAAGACCACCTTCCCCAGCGCGGCCGCCCCCGCGTTGGGGCCGTGGGCGAGGGAGGCCAGCGTGCGGGGCTCCAGGCTCCCCACGCGGCCCGCGGGCGACCGGAACTGAGGGGAGGAGCAGGGCCCCAGGGAGGAGGTGCTGAGGCTGGTCAGCATGGTCCGCAGCCGCCGCGCCTTCACCTTCCCCTGCGGAGGTAAGAGCGGGGACGCATTCAAACACGGCGCTCTGCTGCCCCCTAGCGGCCGCGGGTGGCGGTGCAAGCCCTAGCGACGTTGCGCTGATACAGATTCCTTTATACGTTTCTTTTTCTGTTACCATTGCTCAGCTCAAGATAATGGAAATAATAACGAATTTAAGTAGAAAATATACAAACACAAAAAGTAGTTGGCTGATAATATAGCAAATGTTGATGGCGGAGAAATGCAATTCTTTAAGAGCCCCGTTCAAACCTTTACGGCACCAGAGTGATTAGATGTTCATTGGCCTTTGACTGCTACAACAATAAAACATCTAGCCGACTAGATGTTTTCATTAATGGCCACACTAATGACACGGCCATTAAGATAAGATAAGATGAGATAAGATAAGCCTTTATGGTCTCCCTGAGGAGAAATTTGTCTCGGGCATTCGGGAGAACATTCGTGCTCACCTGGTGACCAGGTGTGTGGGCGGGGGGCGGGGTCAGTCTCACCTTGTTCTCCATGAGCTCGGTGACCTTCCCCAGGTACTCCAGCAGCTGGCGCTCCCGCTCCGGAGGCTCCGCCCAGCCGGGGTCCAGCGCGCCCGCCCGGCTGTACCCCCCCAGCGCCGAGCCGAACATCTCCTCGTACTGGAAGAGCGTGGCGCGGTTGAAGTGCAGCTCGGGGTAGGAGGAGGCCATGCGGTCCACCTTCTCCTGCAGCCCAGAGGTCAGAGGTCAAAGGTCAGAGGTCAGGGGTCAGATTGTGTTCCTCACATGGCCACTGATTCATGGACCTTTTACATTTACATTTTGGGCATTTATCAGAAGCTTTTATCGAAAGCGTCTTACAGTAAATACATTTGTCAGAAGAAAGAGAAACAACAATATATCGCTGTCGGCACAGTAAGGGTGTTCATAGAACCAAGTGCAAAGCGCAAACAACCACTAGGTTGAAGGTCCCATGGCATGCCACCAGGTGTGGTGTGATTAGCCGCTACAAGCCGTTTTGGAAATCTGCCCCTTATGACATCACAGGTGGGCGTGTCCACCTGTGATGTGTGACGGATAGATGAGCAACGTTGGCTACCGTCCACTGGATAGGCTGGTAGACTAATCTATCAAGCACACGTCTTGGTGGACACGCCCACCTGTGATGTCAGAAGGGACAGATTTCCAATACGGCTTGTAGCGGCTAATCGGCCCACACCTTGTGGCATGCCATGGGACCTTTAACCCCTTCCCTGTACGCCGCAGCCCGTGAGTATTTACAGACTGTGTAGTCACTCAGTACTAGGTACTTACAGACTGTGTAGTCACTCAGTGCTTGGTACTTACAGACTGTGAGCAGTCACTCAGTGCTTGGTACTTACAGACTGTGAGCAGTCACTCAGCACTTGGTACTTACAGACTGTGAGCAGTCACTCAGCGCTTGGTACTTACAGACTGTGAGCAGTCACTCAGTGCTTGGTACTTACAGACTGTGCGTAGGCACTCAGTGCTTGCTGGGACATCTGGGGGTTCTGTCCACAGGTGAAGAACAGCGACACATAGGCGTTCCCCAGGATGTCTGTTAAAGGACAGCAGGAATGAGGCGTCACTGAAGCTCACTGGAAGTTGTGTATGGGTTCTGCGAGGGGGAGGCTCTGCAGAGTCTGGGTGAGTGAATCAGCCGGCCCGGCCAGGGCTACTCACACCAGGAGGTCCCGTCGGAGACGTCCATCTGCACGGCCTGCCGCGCCATGTCCACGCTCTCCATCACCCGCTTGCCCTGCTCCTCGCCGGCCGACGAGGGCAGCTGCCTCAACACCATGGACAGGTTCCTCAGAGACACCTTGTTCTTACTCTACAGGGGGGGGGGGGGGGGGAGAGAGAGAGACCTTGTTCTTACTCTAAGGGGGGGGGGGGGGGAAGAGAGAGAGAGAGCGAGAGAGAGAGAGAGAGAGAGAGAGAGAGAGAGAGAGACACTCGGGGGATGTGATATATATATGTCTTTCTTCCTGTGTGAGCGTCATATGACCTGTGTGAGTGTCATGGGACCTGTGTGAGCGTCATGTGACCTGTGTGAGTGTCATGTGACCTGTGTGAGTGTCATGTGACCCCCACCTGCTGCAGCGCCCCGGTGAAGCAGTTCCTGGCGGCCACTAGGTCGGCCTTCTTCCAGTACTGCTCCCCCAGCGTGTTCCAGCCCTCCACCAGGCCCGGCTCCAGCTTCACGGCCCGGGACAGGCTCTCCTCGGCGGGGCCGCTGAACTCCGGGGCCACGTTCAGACACCGCCCCTTCTGCAGCAGGAACTCCGCCTTGTGCTTGAAGCGCTCTGGGGGGGGGGGGGGGAGATCCACACGAACCAGGTGGGTTGTTAATATACATTTATATTACATTTGTGGCCCTTAATTTTGTGTATTTATGGCCGGGACAGCGAAGAAGTACAAGGAAAGTCGGGATCGAACTTGGTCTGGGACAGGTGACACGTGATATCACCTACCTGAAAATATCAGCATTATAATTGGTAAACAGACTGTATTTATACAGCGTTATTCTAACAAGTGGCCACTCAAAGCGCTTTACAATATTGCCCCACATTCATCCATTCATTCACACATTGACACACCGGCGGATTCAACCACGCAGGGCGACAGCCAGCTCATAAGGAGCAGTCAGGGTGATATGTCACTTGACACACTAGCTAGCAGGAGCCGGGGATCGAACTAGCAACCTTCCGGTTACCAGCCAACCCGCTCTGCCTCCTGAGCCACATGCCGCCCTTATTATCTGGTCTGAAACTGAGCCCAGATGATCCAAGTGGTTAATGGTGTGTTTGATGGTGTTGCGGAGGCTGCATTACCTTCCTTCTCCTCTAGCGTCTTGAGGGCCTGCCTCATCCTCTGAGCCACCTCGCCCTGCTTCTTCCCGGCCTCGCTCTCGCTGTGAGTCTCGAAATAACAATCTCGGAATTTATAAACCTCGTCCACAAGCTCCTGTGGGGGAGAAGTAACGTGTTGTTCAGAGAAAGAGGACACCAGCTTAAGAAAGGTGAACGAAGGGGTGGGGTCGGAGAGGATGGGTGGGGTCTCATTGAGACGGAAGACGTTAAGATGACTCTGATGGACACAGGGATAAGAACCGGTCTAGGTGACACAAACAAATAAACGACAAATTGGGTTCAGGCCTCAAGTGAGTAAAACAATGACAACACGTCTGAAGGACGGACCGGTGTGATGCGGTTGTTATAGTAACGATGCAGCATCATACAACAAATCCGATGTTGCATTATCCAACATAAAACAGACCAGTCTGCACATGAACCACACATCTTATATTGGGTAAAAGAGGAGCATCACCTTCAGCGAGAGCAGCTCCTCCTGCTCCGGGGTGGGTTCCGCCATGTTTCTGCTCCTGGGAGAGGAGGAGGAGGAGAGGAGGAGGACTGGACCAGTTCACCTGCAGGAACAAAAGGAGACTAAAGCACTGAGCCGCGGGTCATGCGTTCATCTCCCGCACAGCGTGACGTCCTACAGAGGTTCATATGAACCCATCACCCTCCGACAGCTCTGTAAACACCGGAGGAGTGAGAGTTAGATGTCTGACGGCTGGATGGTGATCTGTCGTCCGATCGATGGGCTTAAGCGGAAGTCTGCATGTGTGTACCTCCGCTAAATAGTTCCGCTTGTCATTATGTTCCGCTTAACAAACCACTCCATCTGGCTTCATAATGTTCCTTCTTATCATGAAAAACCCAATGTGAAGGATTTACGTGGTATATAATATAATATAAATAACAATATCATCCATGCAGGTGCGTCCAAGGGGGAGAAACCAAAAAAGGATAATGTAGGAACCTTAGTTCTAGTTTCTGGTAGGCCTTGTTTGACGGTCGCACCGCACATCCATTCTTCCTCGGGCGGGTTGCGGCTTGTAAACCTACAGGCAACAACAATCCTCCGGGGTCGTCAGTATTGTTATTAAAGTCGACCTTAATGCCCGGTTGGTATGTCGGACACATGGAGCAACATCCAGGCGCACAAGAAGCAGCTGGACTCCCTGCGGGAGAGGGTGCAGAGGCGGCGGAAGGATCCGGGGCAGCTCGGCGCAGGAGGCGGTAAGGACAACCGGATCATTTAATTCAATTAACGTTATTAGTTAATTAGCCCTTAATCACAGCTACAGTCTCAAAGGGCTTAACAGGTCGTGAGTTTATGACACCCCCCTGACCCACCCTAGCCTCCAAGAGGGCAAGAAACACACACACACACCTTGAGGAGGAACGCACTGTGCTCCCTTCCAGGGATGATATTCTGGAGTGCAATGGGGGCCGTTATTGGCATACATATGTAACCCATATGGAATAAGCGCTACCAAACCCTTGTATATTAGTTAAAGATGTAATTGCATTCATACATACAGGCAAAACATTTTAAATCAGTGATGGGTGCTGGCCGGTTAACCATAAGGAGAGTCCAGGCATCCAGTCGCAGTCACCGGAAGACGCTAGAACAGACAGAATACTGAATCAGAAGGGAGAAATTCATGCTGGATATGTAAACTACTGCAGTTTACTGATCAATAACGGCGCTTTTAATAATAAATCACTTCCTCGCTCTCATTATGCCACAGAGTTAAATGTAACGTGTAATTCATGTGTCGTGTGTGTCAGAGGCCGGAGCGAGCGCTGAGGGGGCGGCGGCGCGCAGCGACAGCCCTGCGCCCGCCGCGCCCTGCCCCCCCGGGGGGGGGAGCCAGCGGCCGCCGGACCCCGAGCTGGAGAAGAGGCTCCTGGGATACTTGTCGGACCTCAGCCTGTCCCTGCCCACAGAGTCCCTGTCCATCACCGCCGACCTCAGCAGTGTAAGAGCTTGATTTAAACCTCATGCAGAGATCTGGGTTCGGCTTTGTTGTTCTGATGTTGTGTCCCAGTCCCCGTCCTCGTGGTGTGTTGTGTTCTGATGTTGTGTCCCAGTCCCCGTCCTCATGGTGCGTGTTGTTCTGATGTTGTGTCCCAGTCCCCGTCCTCATGGTGCGTGTTGTTCTGATGTTGTGTCCCAGTCCCCGTCCTCATGGTGCGTGTTGTTCTGATGTTGTGTCCCAGTCCCCGTCCTCATGGTGCGTGTTGTTCTGATGTTGTGTCCCAGTCCCCGTCCTCATGGTGTGTGTTGTGTCCCGGTCCCCGTCCTCATGGTGTGTGTTGTGTTCTGATGTTGTGTCCCGGTCCCCGTCCTCATGGTGTGTTGTGTTCTGATGTTGTGTCCCGGTCCCCGTCCTCATGGTGTGTTGTGTTCTGATGTTGTGTCCCAGTCCCCGTCCTCATGGTGCGTTTGTTTTACACTTGTTCAGGCCGACGCCCCGGTCACCCACAGCTGCATCCAGAGCCTGCTCCTCAAGTTCTCCGCCCAGGAGCTGATCGAGGTGCGGCAGCCCTCGCAGGCCTCCTCCTCCTCCACCTCCTCCACCCCCTCCTCCACGCTGGTCGTCTCGGTGGACCACACCAAGCTCTGGGCCATGACGGGGCCGGCGGGCGCCGCCCAGCGCGCCGGCGGCGTGAAGAGGAAGGCCGAGGACCCGGCGCACCACAAGCGCCCCCCGGGCTCCTCGCCGGCGCTCCCGGCCCCGCCCTCGCCGCCGCACACCTCCTCCATCTCCCTGGCCCCCGCCCCCTCCTCGCTGCAGATGGCGGGCGGGTCCTCGGGGGGCGCGGCGGACAAGAAGAGCCGGGCGGGGAAGGGGGCGTCGTCCCACCTGGACATGGAGATCGAGAGCCTGCTGAACCAGCAGTCCACCAAGGAGCAGCAGAGCAAGAAGGTGAGGGGGGGCGGTGAAAACAACTTAAACATCAAGGATCCGTTCAACACTATAACTTCTTCTATTTAGGGTCTTATCGTTTTGCAAGTTTTTTGTTGTTTTGCTCGTTTTTTTTAGCTATTTGTTAGTTTCATGCTCATATGTGGAACAACAGCCGAAACAACGTGGGGTGAAGGAAACATGGAAAGCATTTTAAAGACTGTGTGTGTGTGTGTGTGTGTGTGTGTGTGTGTGTGTGTGTGTGTGTGTGTAGGTAAGCAGGGAGATCCTGGAGCTGCTGAACACCAGCACAGCCAAGGAGCAGTCCATCGTGGAGAAGTTCCGGTCCCGCGGCCGCGCTCAGGTCCAGGAGTTCTGCGACTTCGGGACCAAGGAGGAGTGCATGCGCTCCGGCTACGCCCCCCAGCCCTGCACCAAGCTGCACTTCCGGTCAGTGTCCCCCCCCCCCCCCCCCACCACCACTGCCCCCCCTCTCAGTCTGTCTGTCCCTCGTCTCTCCGTCCGCCGATGACGCTCACTATGCGCAGCGCTTGATTCATGTTGTGAATTCATCACTGGTGTTTATGTGGTAAATATGTTTTTATTTTGTGTCAGATTGTGTAAAGATCCTTTTTCTGAGACCATCAGTGAGTGAAAGCAGCTCTGCCATCATGAAGATGTTCTAATTCAGACACATTTAGCAGAGGGACCCTTTTATACGCAGACCTCCGGGTTGAATTCAGTGTTCATTAAGGAGCAGGGCGGGGATTCTTGCTCACCTCACAGAACACGGTACCTCCTGGTGGCTGGGTCGGGAACCCCTCAGCCTCTAGACTATACTGACAGTATTCCAGACTCAGGAAGGACATTCTAACGATGGTGGTCGATCCTCTCCTCTCCTCTTCTCCTCGCCCCTTCCCCTCTATTCCCCCCCTCTTCCTTTCATTTCCTCCTCTTATGTCCTCTCTTCTCCTCCCTTTCCTCCTCTCCTCCCCTCTCCTCCTCTCCTCTCCTCCTCTCCTCTCCTCATCTCTCCTCTCCTCTCCCCCTCTCCTCTCCTCCCTTTCCTCCTCTCCTCCCCTCTCCTCCCCTCTCCTCTCCTCTCCTCTCCTCTCCTCTCCTCTCCTCTCCTCTCCTCCCCTCTCCTCTCCTCTCCTCTCCTCCTCTCCTCTCCTCATCTCTCCTCTCCTCTCCCCCTCTCCTCTCCTCTCCTCCCTTTCCTCCTCTCCTCCCCTCTCCTCTCCTCTCTCCTCCTCTCCTCTCCTCCCCTCTCCTCTCCTCCTCTCCTCCCCTCTCCTCTCCTCTCCTCCCTTTCCTCCTCTCCTCCCCTCTCCTCTCCTCTCCTCCTCTCCTCTCCTCTCCTCTCCTCCTCTCCTCTCCTCTCCTCTCCTCCTCTCCTCTCCTCCCCTCTCCTCTCCTCTCCTCTCCTCTCCTCCTCTCCTCTCCCCCTCTCCTCTCCTCTCCTCCCTTTCCTCCTCTCCTCTCCTCTCCTCTCCTCCTCTCCTCTCCTCTCCTCACCTCTCCTCTCCTCTCCTCTCCTCCTCTCCTCTCCTCTCCTCCTCTCCTCTCCTCTCCTCTCCTCTCATCAGGCGTATCATCAACAAGCACACTGACGAGAGTCTGGGCGACTGCTCCTTCCTCAACACCTGCTTCCACATGGACACCTGCAAGTACGTCCACTACGAGATCGACAGCCCCCCCGAGGCGGAGGGCGGCCTGCTGGGGCCCCAGGGCGGGGCCGCCGAGCTGGGCCTGCACCCCGACGACGCCGACAGCAACGTGGGCAAGCTGTTCCCCTCGCAGGTGACGCGGCGCAGGGGATGTCACCAACTGAAGGGCTGAATAACGGGCGGCATGGGGCTCAGGAGGCAGAGCGGGTCGGCTGGTAACCGGAGGTCGCTGGTTCGATCCCCTGCTCCTCCTAGCCGAGTGTGGAGGTGTCCCTGAGCGAGGCACCTAGCCCTAACTGCTCCTGACAGGCTGGCTGTAATGTGTGTATGAATGAGTGAATGTGAGGCGATATTGTGAAGCGCTTTGAGTGGCCACTGGTTAGCTGGTTAAAAGCGCTGTATAAATGAAGTCCATTCACCATTTAATACGGGATCTTGTTCAGCCTGGGTGTGCAGGAAATGTGTACCCCTCACCCAGACCTCGTACCCCTCACCCAGACCTCGTACCCCCCACCCAGACCTCGTACCCCCCAGACCTCGTACCCCTCACCCAGACCTCGTACCCCTCACCCAGACCTCGTACCCCTCACCCAGACCTCGTACCCCCCAGACCTCGTACCCCTCACCCAGGCCTCGTACCCCTCACCCAGACCTCGTACCCCCTAGACCTCGTACCCCCCACTCAGTCAGGTGTCTCCCCCCACCCAGACCTCGTACCCCTCACCCAGACCTCGTACCCCTCACCCAGACCTCGTACCCCTCACCCAGACCTCGTACCCCTCACCCAGACCTCGTACCCCTCACCCAGACCTCGTACCCCTCACCCAGACCTCGTACCCCTCACCCAGACACCTCGTACCCCCTAGACCTCGTACCCCTCACCCAGACCTCGTACCCCCCACCCAGACCTCGTACCCCCCAGACCTCGTACCCCTCACCCAGGCCTCGTACCCCTCACCCAGACCTCGTACCCCCTAGACCTCGTACCCCCCACTCAGTCAGGTGTCTCCCCCCACCCAGACCTCGTACCCCTCACCCAGACCTCGTACCCCTCACCCAGACCTCGTACCCCTCACCCAGACCTCGTACCCCTCACCCAGACCTCGTACCCCTCACCCAGAGCTCGTACCCCTCACCCAGGCCTCGTACCCCTCACCCAGGCCTCGTACCCCCTAGACCTCGTACCCCTCACCCAGACCTCGTACCCCCCACCCAGACCTCGTACCCCCCAGACCTCGTACCCCTCACCCAGACCTCGTACCCCCCTCTCAGTCAGGTGTCTCCCCCCACCCAGACCTCGTACCCCTCACCCAGACCTCGTACCCCTCACCCAGACCTCGTACCCCTCACCCAGACCTCGTACCCCCCAGACCTCGTACCCCCTAGACCTCGTACCCCTCACCCAGACCTCGTACCCCCCACTCAGTCAGGTGTCTCCCCCCACCCAGACCTCGTACCCCCCACTCAGTCAGGTGTCTCCCCCCCCGCTCCACAGTGGATCTGCTGTGACATCCGCTACCTGGACGTGTCCATCCTGGGTAAGTTTGCGGTGGTGATGGCGGACCCCCCCTGGGACATCCACATGGAGCTGCCCTACGGCACGCTGACCGACGACGAGATGAGGAAGCTGCACATCCCCCTGCTGCAGGACGACGGCTTCCTCTTCCTCTGGGTCACCGGCAGGTAGCCATGTTTGGAGTCCGACGTGGAGGCTCCATGTTTGTAGTTTTATCTTGTTGCTCCATGTTTGGAGTTTTTCTTCAATTATTTTTCTCTCTTCTCTCTTTTTGGTCTTCTAGCTTTAATTGTCCGATTAATAAGCATAGTGTCACAGGCACGGATGAGTGAAATAGTTCGGTTTGGTACACTATATGTATGATAGGTGGTTTATGCTTCAGTTGGTTTTAAAGAGCTTTTGTTTTCTTGATTGACAGGGCGATGGAGCTAGGCCGGGAGTGTCTCAGCCTCTGGGGGTAAGTCTCTGTCTGTCTGTCTGTCTGTCTGTCTGTCTGTCTGTCTGTCTGTCTGTCTGTCTGTCTGTCTGTCTGTCTGTCTGTCTGTCTGTCTGTCTGTCTGTCTGTCTGTCTGTCTGTCTGTCTGTCTGTCTGTCTGTCTGTCTGTCTGTCTGTCTGTCTGTCTGTCTGTCTGTCTGTCTGTCTGTCTGTCTGTCTGTCTGTCTGTCTGTCTGTCTGTCTGTCTGTCTGTCTGTCTGTCTGTCTGTCTGTCTGTCTGTCTGTCTGTCTGTCTGTCTGTCTGTCTGTCTGTCTGTCTGTCTGTCTGTCTGTCTGTCTGTCTGTCTGTCTGTCTGTCTGTCTGTCTGTCTGTCTGTCTGTCTGTCTGTCTGTCTGTCTGTCTGTCTGTCTGTCTGTCTGTCTGTCTGTCTGTCTGTCTGTCTGTCTGTCTGTCTGTCTGTCTGTCTGTCTGTCTGTCTGTCTGTCTGTCTGTCTGTCTGTCTGTCTGTCTGTCTGTCTGTCTGTCTGTCTGTCTGTCTGTCTGTCTGTCTGTCTGTCTGTCTGTCTGTCTGTCTGTCTGTCTGTCTGTCTGTCTGTCTGTCTGTCTGTCTGTCTGTCTGTCTGTCTGTCTGTCTGTCTGTCTGTCTGTCTGTCTGTCTGTCTGTCTGTCTGTCTGTCTGTCTGTCTGTCTGTCTGTCTGTCTGTCTGTCTGTCTGTCTGTCTGTCTGTCTGTCTGTCTGTCTGTCTGTCTGTCTGTCTGTCTGTCTGTCTGTCTGTCTGTCTGTCTGTCTGTCTGTCTGTCTGTCTGTCTGTCTGTCTGTCTGTCTGTCTGTCTGTCTGTCTGTCTGTCTGTCTGTCTGTCTGTCTGTCTGTCTGTCTGTCTGTCTGTCTGTCTGTCTGTCTGTCTGTCTGTCTGTCTGTCTGTCTGTCTGTCTGTCTGTCTGTCTGTCTGTCTGTCTGTCTGTCTGTCTGTCTGTCTGTCTGTCTGTCTGTCTGTCTGTCTGTCTGTCTGTCTGTCTGTCTGTCTGTCTGTCTGTCTGTCTGTCTGTCTGTCTGTCTGTCTGTCTGTCTGTCTGTCTGTCTGTCTGTCTGTCTGTCTGTCTGTCTGTCTGTCTGTCTGTCTGTCTGTCTGTCTGTCTGTCTGTCTGTCTGTCTGTCTGTCTGTCTGTCTGTCTGTCTGTCTGTCTGTCTGTCTGTCTGTCTGTCTGTCTGTCTGTCTGTCTGTCTGTCTGTCTGTCTGTGTGTGTGTGTGTGTGTGTGTGTGTGTGTGTGTGTGTGTGTGTGTGTGTCTCTCTCTCTCTCTCTCTCTCTCTCTCTCTGTGTCAGGACTATGTTACTAAGATGAGCTTAGAAGACTTCCAGCTAAATAATTTTGATGTTGGGCGTTCGGTTGTATACTCCACTGCGTGGCTGTGTTTACTCTGTGTGTTTATTGCTGTCTTTGTTTGTTTGTCTCTTCAGCTACGACCGCGTGGATGAGATCATCTGGGTGAAGACCAATCAGCTGCAGAGGATCATCAGAACAGGAAGGACCGGCCATTGGCTGAACCACGGCAAGGAGCACTGTCTGGTACGCTCACTCACTCACACACCCTCACACACAGACACACACCCTCACAAACTGCCTCACACACATCCACTCATCCACTCACTCACTCACTCACACAAACAGAAACAGACACCCTCACTCACTCACTCACTCACTCACTCACTACCATGCCCTCACACACTCTCACATACACACTCACACACACACACTGGCCAGCAATGGATTCAAGAGAGAAGTACAAATGTAAACTTTAGTGTGTGTGTGTGTGTTCCAGGTGGGCGTTAAGGGGAGCCCCCAGGGCTTCAACCGAGGGCTGGACTGTGATGTCATCGTGGCCGAGGTACTCCTCACTGCTTGACTGTTGATCCATTTAGCTCTGGTCTCCGATCCGTGCTCTGATCTCCGGTCTGTGATCTCTGATCTCCGCTCTGTGCTCCACCCTCCCTCTGCCAGGTACGCTCCACCAGCCACAAGCCAGACGAGATCTACGGGATGATCGAGAGGCTGTCCCCGGGGACCCGCAAGATCGAGCTGTTCGGCCGGCCCCACAACGTTCAGCCCAACTGGTACGGCGCCCCGCGGCGTCACTGGAGAGCAACCCTAGAACTATAGACGATTAGGACCACGACCCGTTTAATCAGGCTGTTGATTCACTACTAACGGGGTGGCTTCTGTTACGTAGTGCCCTTTGTTTACTCTGTTTCAATCTATTGAGTATTAGTTCTGATGAGTTGATCATTTTTAAAACTTAATATTCTTGTTTGTCTTTCTTTCTTTCTTTCTTTCTTCCTCCCCCCCATCCTTTTCTCCGTCTCCTAGGGTTACCCTCGGCAACCAGCTGGACGGTATCCACCTGCTGGACCCCGACGTGGTCGCCCGCTTCAAGAAGCGCTACCCAGACGGCGTCATCTCCAAGCCCAAGAACATGCTGTGATGTCCCGCCCCTGCACCTGTCAATCAACCGGAGGTAGTGTGCACTCGGTTGCCCGTGGCAACCATCGGACCATGACGCAAGCAGGCGTCCTTTTTCTTTTTTTTGTATTTTTTCATTTTGTCTCTTGATTCTTTTTGGTGTTTTTTTATACAATGACATCCTATTTTTTAAATAAATGGTAGTGGAAAGATGCTTGGGTTTGGTTTGTTTTGGGGAACATTAATTGATCGTATTTCTGTACATCGTTGACTTCTAGATGTTGTAATGGAGGGGGAAACATAACACATGTTGTTAGAATAGTTTCTTTATATGGAATTATGTTAGTTCATGAAGAAACTCATCAAAATACGTTGTTAGTTACAGAATTGTGCCGAAGCCAGTTCTTTTTTAAATGATAAAGAAAGCTTAAACTATAACTTCGTAATATGGCCGTGGAGTGTCTTCAGCCCCCCCCCCCTCCTGGGGTCTGGTCTGGTGATGACCAGCAGACCCACACAGGCCTCATCGTGTTGGGTACCAGCGAACATGAGGGCTAGTGCTGCTGCCCTGCACCAGGAGTAGAGGCCTCGTTAGTGTAACGAGCAGAGCCCTCGTTAGTGTAACGAGCAGAGGCCTTGTTAGTGTAACGAGCAGAGCCCTCGTTAGTGTAACGAGCAGAGCCCTCGTTAGTGTAACGAGCAGAGGCCTCGTTAGTGTAACGAGCAGAGCCCTCGTTAGTGTAACGAGCAGAGGCCTCGTTAGTGTAACGAGCATCACCTGAGGTGTTCCTACCATGAGGTCTCTGCTTTATCGGGGGGGGGGGGTTCGTGGTATTAACATTACGAGCTCATTTTGTTACACGGTGTTGCTGCTCTGGTCACCTGGTGAACACTTTCTTTATCCATAATCAAGTCTGTTTTGCATAACAACAAAGAAAAGAGGGGGGCAAAAAAATCAAGCACTTGAATGTAAAATAATCTGAAGAAGTAAGAAGTAAAGCACTTGGTGGGCGAGAACTCTGTAAACAAAGATCAGCTCCGTCTGGGCTCCGCGACGCATCGCCCCTCTGGTCCCGTCTGAAGGGTAGACCCCTCCGCCTCCGCTCAGCATCAAATGAGCCAGAGAAGGCCTTCTCTCTCTCTCTCGCTCTCTCCCTCGCGCTCTCCCTCGCTCTCGCTCTCTCCCTCGCTCTCTCTCCCTCGCTCTCGCTCTCTCCCTCGCTCTCGCTCTCTCCCTCGCTCTCGCTCTCTCCCTCGCTCTCGCTCTCTCCCTCGCTCTCGCCCTCTCTCTCTCTCCCTCGCTCTCGCTCTCTCCCTCGCTCTCGCTCTCTCCCTCGCTCTCTCCCTCGCTCTCGCTCTCTCTCTCTCTCTCTCCCTCGCTCTCTCTCTCTCCCTCGCTCTCGCTCTCTCCCTCGCTCTCGCTCTCTCCCTCGCTCTCGCCCTCGCTCTCGCTCTCGCTCTCGCTCGCTCTCTCCCTCGCTCTCGCCCTCGCTCTCTCTCTCTCGCCAGGACGACCTATCGTGATGTTCAGTACTCTCTGATGTTAAATCGCTCGAGAATCCAGCGCAGTGCGACGTCCAACGGCCAGAGAGCAGAGTTAAGACGCTTCTATCCATGATAGAGTTCATACTTTGGGGGGGCGGGCCTCCCCCCCAAACCGAGTTAAAGCCTCCACACACACACACACACGACACCGTCAGCCCGTGTGATTGGACGATGGTTCTGTCCGTCTCCACCGCGGTCGCCTCCCAGAATCAAAAGGAATCCTGAAGCTGCAGTTCCCGGCGGCGGTCAGTAGGTGGCGTCGACGGCGTTGACGTTGCTGTCCAGCTGGTGGCGGAAGGAGAGGCGGGCCTTGGTGGAGAAGTACACCTGGGGGCCGTGGGCGGAGCCGGGGGCGGAGCCCTGGCTGCCACTGGACGTGGTGGAGCAGAGGCGGGGCTTCATGTCCTCATCGGGTGCTGGGAGAGGAGGGGGAGGAGGGGAGGGGAAAGCAGGTGAGGGGGAGGAGGGGAGTGGGAGAGAAGGGGGAGGAAAAAAGTTTAAAAAGTAATACATTCTCATTTCACTTTTAACAATGAACAAGTGAGATGCATAACCTCACTCAGTTCAGAGTTCACCTCGACTCTGCTTAGCCCCGCCCCCCCCCATCCACCTGTGATACACTTATGGTATCTTGTCTGTCATGGTACTAATGCACACACTTATTGTGGTTGTACGTCCTGGCACTTAAATATATGACTTTGCATGGTTTAGCATCTTATCCTCGCTGTCTGTGTTGTATACGGGGAATGGGTTAACCTAGTGATAGTTAGTGCTTGGCACTTGGTTCATCCTTACTGTACCGACAGAGATATATTGTTGTTACTCCTTCTTCTGACAAATGGACTTATTGTAAGTCGCTTTGGATAAAAGTCTGCTAAATGTCCTGAATGTAAAGGTAAATGTTACTGTGAATATTCATCAGAAAAGTATTTTACTATTCTGTCCTAAACATAGTATTGATATTTTATATTTCGTGGACTTCCCTTGACCCTGGTTGTGACTTAGTTGTGCGTCTGGCCCACAGTTTGGGATCCACTGTGGACTTTTTTTATTAGTTAGTACTTTAATACTTTGATATCTTTACTATTAACATAATTAAATGATGTGGTGAGGTCTGATGTCCAAATGGAAACTGCGCCCCTCCCCTTTCCCCGAGTCGGACCGTGGACTGTGATGAGATGATCGTTTCTGTGGGTGTAGTTACCCTCACCTGCCTCTGGGGGGCACTTGCGGCCCTTGCAGCGCTCTTTACAGCGGCGGTAGAACGGGAAGCACTGGAGCACTTTGACGCCCATGGCCGATGATCCAAGAGACCGCTTAAATCAGAGAGGGAAAACCGATGAATAGGGTTTCTCTTGACAAATGGTGATGAATTGCTCCCTCTAGAGATTCCTCCGATAAGATTTGTTTTATTTTCCCACAGAGTATTTTGGTTGTTTTGGGTCTTTCCCTGTGAGTCTCTAACAGAGCCTCGGAGTTGGCTCCCATGCAGGCCTTGGTAACAACCCTCCGGGGTCAGGGCGTCTTGCTGAAGGAAGCCCACCGCCGATGCTGTGGACATCGGCTTTGACCCAAGAACCTTCCAGCTGCAGACCCATATTCAACACCCCCCCCCCCTGCTGATGTTTGTCTGTGCAGACGGACGGACGGACGGACCAGCTGTCTGCCGTCCAGCCTGCGTCTTATCCCTCCGTCCTCTACCTCCGTGATGTTCTGTCCGTCTGCGGACAGACGCACGGACCAGCTGTCTTATCCCTCCGTCCTCTACCTCCGTGATCCCCCTGGCGGCTCCTCCCCAGAGACACTAATCTACCGCCCCTCCCCGGGCGGGACGGCTGAGGGGGGAACCCTGGAGCCAATCAGAGGCCGGCTGCACGCGGGCGCTGGGGCGGCTAATCCTGAACACGTCAATGAGGCCTGTGGTCGGGGGGGGGGGATAACACAGCACACCTCACACACACACACACACACACGGACACACACACGGACACAGACACACACACGGACACACGGACACACGGACACACGGACACACGGACACAGACACACACACACACACACACACACACACACACACACACACGGACACACGGACACAGACACACACAAATAACCACATGCACATAAACACACACACACTTTTTGCACTTTGTTCTATGAACATCCTTACTGTACCAAGAGTGATATATTGTTGTTTCTCTTTCTTCTGACAAATGTACTTATTGTTAGTCGCTTTGGATAAATGCATCTGCAAAATGTGAATGACCAAAGACACACACGAACACATGCACACAATACACATACACACACACAGATGAATGCATACACACATGTAGTCACACATGTACAGAAAACCAAATATACACACATACAAGCACAATCTGATGTACTCAAAACACACATATGCACACATACTCACAAACACCCACCAGTATACCAAAATACACACACACACACAGACACCCATAACCCAAATGTATACACTTGCACACACCTGATGCACAACACACGCAACTCTGACAAAAGGTTACTGTTGATACAAAGCTCGGGGCGTTTGGCATCGCAGTGGTGCTGAGAGTCGGCTCTGTTCCAACACTCTCCTGCCTTCCTCTGGTCTTATTCAACATCTCCTCCTGCTCTCTGTAAGCTACTGGTTCTTTAGTAGCTTCAGGCACTACAGAAACCGGTACCGTCAAGCACACACACGCACACCAACACACACATGAACGCACACATATAAACCCATACTCACATTCACACACACACACTTCTATGTTAACGCACACACACAAACACACGCACACACTTCTATATTAATGCACAGACACACACAAACACACACACTTATGTATTAACACACACACACACATACTTGCTTAACTCTGGTTAGAGAGCCTCACCTTTGTTTTTGAAAGTAAGCGGTGGACGTGTTTGATGATCTGATTGGTCCTGATTCCTCTGATCTAATCGGTTCTCTCGTATTTAGGAGTGTGGCAGTTGGGAAACTCAGCCGTCACTCAAACGGTTATTAATCACTCAGGCATTGTTGTCGGTCTGATAAGATTACCCTACAGACCTATTATCCACAGAGGTGAATTTACCTTTCGTTACAAATGACGATGTTGGTGTAATCGACTTATCTTATTGGGTCACTTGGTTTGAGCTGAATCAGTTGAAAAATAAGGTTATTTTGGTATTTTCAGGTGTCCTTAAAGTTATATCTGAACTAACAAACCTTTTTTTCAACAGCTGTAAGAAAATGACAATATCCAAATATAGACAAATGTTTTAGAAAACAAGCCAAAATCACTTTATAGTCAAATGCATCTTCGTTATCGCTGCCTCCTATTCCAACTTGATTTAGCAAAACACTTTCTTCTTTCTAAGGTACACAGAATCCCAGGGTGGGCCTCGAAACGCTCAGAACGGTCCACGAGGGCCTCGAAACAGGCCCACCCTGGTCCACCAGGGACAGAATGGGTTAACCCAACCAGCCTTCAGTGAGTTGTTACTGGGAGGAAAGTGTGAATGATGCGCTGGAATAGACCAGAGGCCTTCCTGGGGGCTGAGAGGTTGTGATAACCGTAATCTGGCCTTGACCGACACACACTTGACACACAATTGACCGACACACACACACACACAGACAGACACAGTGTGTGTGTGTGTGTGTGTGTGTGTGTGTGTGTGTGTGTGTGTGTGTGGGAGAGAGGCAGGCTCTGGCAGAAAACAACAAACACACATACATGCACACAAATGTACTACTAAGAATGCACAAAAGTGTCCACAGAGTGGAACACTGCGTGCTCGACCAAGAGTGAGACAGACAGAGAGTGTGACAGAAAGAGAGAGAGTGAGACAATGAGTCACATCCAGCGCCCACTGAACGAATCAGCGTCGTACATCACCAATCAGGGACTGGGGGAGAGTGAGCCCCTCTAACGGGAGGGGGGGGGGGGGGGGGGGTTTAAAGAGTGCAGAAGTGCAGGTACTGTGAGTGTCTCTCTCTCTCTCTCTCTCTCTCTCTCTCTCTCTCTCTCTCTCTCTCTCTCTCTCTCTCTCTCTCAAGGCGTCTGAGCTGGGTTGTGTGTCTCTCTGTCTTGCTCTCTTGCGCAGTGCTTCTGCGCTTCGTGTGTGTCTGTGTGCGTGTGTGACAGCACGGCGGCACAGTGTGTGTGGTAATAGAGATGATGACCGACACACTGCCGGCATGTCTCATCCAGTTGTCAAACAGAGTTCTATGACACGTCTTTGAGGTCCGAAGTTGCACGTAGCTGGAGGTGTGTGCGTGTGTGTGCGTGTGTGTGTGTGTGTGTGTTGTTTCAAACATGGCAATGACAGCAATTGACAGGTTTCCATCTGTTCAATCGACCTAATACATATCGATACATTCCTTTCACCCAGTGAATTAAATACAATTAATTTAAATGATTGAATACTTCAGAATGTCAAGAAAAACCACGTTTTTCAACATGTTTTTCCTGCATTCTCAACATGCTTTAGAGACTTATGGGCGGGACACTTGGATAATGTGGTCATTGTGCGTATGGGAGACGACAGACTAATCCGGACTCATCTTTATAGATGCTCCCACTGACATGCACAGGCACGCACGCACACACATGCACACATAGCCTACGCTTTCTGAGAGCCATTTCGTTGCGTTTAATTACTGACATTAAGTTGAACATGAATTGTATAATAGGCTACTGCTTAATAAAACGAAGCGAAGTTGAGACCGAATCCAAGATCAGCCGCGCCCGCGAGTTCCTCGCGGAGCTGCGTAAACTCTCCTACCGACACACACACACCCAGCCTCCCCTCACCACACACACCCACCCACCCACCTTCCAACACACACACACGCGCACATGTGTACACGCACATCCACCCTCCACCACACCCTCCACCTCACCAACCCACCCTTCCTCCACCACACCCACCCACCTTCCAACACACACATGCGCGCACACGCATACCCCCCCCCTCCACCAACCCCCCTCCCTCCCTCCAAACCCACTCTCCCTCCAACCCTCCACGTAAACAACCCTGTGGCCCGATGTTAAACACGAGCCTCCACAGGCAGGCTGTTGTTGATCCACAAATCAGACGCACGATAACATCCCCTCTATTTAAAATAACGGTCCAACCCATTCCAGGAAGTTCTCTTAATCAGAACAAATCCCACATAAACCCCTGGGGGATATGTTGACCCGACGCGTATCATTTGACTGCGGGTCTGTCTGATGACGTTACATACCTGGGGCAGCCTGCAAGATGTGTCGCGGTTGAGATGTATGGAATATGATCAGAGACGTGAAGCGTCTGAATCTCCCGTCCGCGCGTCTGCGCGTCTGTGTCCACACGGTTGGTCAACGCGCGTCGCTTTCTGACGCGTAAACGTGTAGCTCCGTCAGGTCTTTATTCTCAGGTTCTAACGTGTGTCGGTTCCGTCACCTCTGGTCCCGCGACGCAAAGTGGAAATGTTTTCTCTGAGTGAAGCGACTGTACTTTAAATAGCTGATCCCAGGAGCATGGGCACAGACACGCCTGCTTTCTCACCCCTCCTTCCGCGCTGACTTTTCTCTCTCTCTCTCTCTCTCTCTCTCTCTCTCTCTCTCTCTCTCTCTCTCTCTCTCTCTCTCTCTCTCTCTCTCTCTCTCTCTCTCTCATATCACTGGAATCCTCTCAAATCATCGACATTTCCCCAATCAACAGGATTCATTTATCTGTATCTACGTTTGGACAAACTGCCCAACCTACTTGTAGTCTTATGTCCTTTAGAGTTTCTGCAGAGCTTCACCCGAACAGTTAATGATTTCATGCTCAGAGGCTAGCATTAGTTTGTCTGACATGATATATATGTATTAATGTATTCCTCTATGGATCCATCTGTTAATAGAACTCCTAAAACATACTTTATTTGGTTAAGGGAGAAGACAGCCTCTGTTATCCTGAGCGGACCTGAGCTAACCTGAGCTAACCTGAGCTAACCCTCCCTGCATAACTCAAGTGGTTCAGACCCGAGGCCGCTGGAGCCTCCGCCTGCTGGAGGTGCTCAGAGCACATCTGGATCAACAGTCCCCAGCGGGGGCGCGGGGGGGGGATCGGGCTGGAACTGGATCCTTCAAGTTTTTTGTACGTGTGTCGCCAATGCAAGGGAGGGACCCTCACTCCTCCAAGCCTACTCCATACCAGTTCTATACAAGTTATATACGTTATTTACCGTTCTATACATAAATATATCAATATATCAATATCAATCACCTGACCGCAGTGGGAGTGGCAGCTGTCGGTTCCCCGGGCAACGCACTTGATCAAGACGAGACCTGCTAGTGATGAGCTGGGAACATCACATGTTTCCCTGAAGGCTTCACACATGCCCATGGCGTCTGTGTGTGTGTGTGTGTGTGTGTGTGTGTGTGTGTGTGTGTGTGTGTGTGTGTGTGTGTGTGTGTGTGTGTGTGTGTGTGTGTGTGTGGGAGTGTGGGAGTGTGGGGGGGTGTGTGTGTGTGCGTGTTGATGTGTGTGTGTGTGTGCGTGCGTGTTGATGTGTGTGTGTGCTTGTATAAACTATTCATCAAAGAGTGCAGATAAACTTTATTGGAATCGGGGTCAGAGCTAACGGTAAATGCTACTGTATAGATCTAAGCTATTTATTTCCTTATCATGGATAAAGAGGCTCCTTTGTTAATACTCTAAATAGTCAACCTTTCATCAATGATGTGCGTCTATGTTTGTAAACTATGCAAATATTTCATAATTTCAATATGGAATTAGGAAGAACATGTGCGTGTGCTTGTGCGTGCGTGTGTGTGTGTGTGTGTGTGTGTGTGTGTGCTGGTGGCCGAGGTGCAGCCCTGTTGATCTGCTGCAGTATTCAGAAGCGTCAGAAACTCCTCACAGAAACTCTTAATCAGACTCTGATTTCAAGTGCCAAAGTAAACCGCCTTAAGTCTGTTGTGTTGAAGCGCACAACTTAAACATAACTCCAACACAGCTTCAACACAGCTTCAACACAGCTTCAACACAGCTTCAACACAACTTAACACAGCTTTAACACAACTTTAACACAGCTTCAACACAGCTTCAACACAGCTTTAACACAACTTCAAAACAGCTTCAACAAAGCTTCAACACAGCTTCAACACAGCTTCAACACAGCTTCAACTTAGCTCGAATGTCTATTAAGACAAAGATGTCATTGGTCTGATTGCATCTTGTTATTGAGTAGGCTGTTTGGCAGTTCATTGAATGAATGATGCAACATATTAGAAACTAGAATAAAGTGTTTAAACAATGACTAGTTATAGTCTCAGTTGTACTCCTGGACCTGCCAGAAAAGGGATTATTATGGAATCCATGCCCATAATTATTCATATTGAATTAATTTACATAAACAATCGCTGGATCATTTGAGAATGAACTTCAGCATTCTCAATCAAAATCGTATCGTTTTTAATGGCCTTACAAGGACTACACATAATCCTATGATAACCCAAACGTCAAAATAAACATCAGTAGGAAAAGTAATAATTATAATGCTACGATAGACCACTCGATTCAACACTAGGCTTTCATTGGACCCCGGGCCCGGTATTTAGGCCTGTCACTCTTCACTTGGGGCGGGGCTTCAGCGCAATATCAGAACCGACCTTGTCGCCGTGTTAACGAGCCGCTAAGTCAATATTAAAGAGTCTGTGACTTCACCTGCTGAGACCGTCTATAAAATGTGCAGAAGGCTTGGTTCACTGCTGTGAGAGAGAGAGAGAGCGAGAGAGAGAGAGAGAGAGAGAGAGAGAGAGGGGGGGGGGGAGGGAGAGCCTCCAACCACCGTGTCAGCTCTCATGTAACAAGCATACCCACATTCGTAAATTTTGATTGATAGCCAAACAACACACTCGCACACGCACACACACATGCGTACATACACCAACAAGCACACATAGTAATTCAGGTGAAGGACACCTTAGGTGAACATCAGTCACGACCTGACACTCGCGTCTCATGCCTGCGTGGGCCTGATTTAGTCAGTGCAGAGGTTCAGTGGCTTCGGTGAGCGCACACAAACCACTGCTACGGCTGCTGAGGCTGCTACCAAACACGCACACACGGAACGTTGCACACGCACACTGCAGCCTGGGACCTTTCCAGTTACACAACTGGTGAATATGTTACAAGGAACATCTTAATGTGGTACACTTTGAACTTGTGTACTCAATCTCTCTAACTCAGAGAAGCACAACGTTAACAGGGTGCTACAACACGTCCTGTTTTATGTTTTCCACAGAGTCAATGGATCAGCTTTATTAAGAATGAAAGCACCTTAAACATGCTTCATTCATTGCAATGCAGGCTTTATAAACTCTCATTCATTGCGATGCAGGCTTTATAAACGCTTCATTCATTGCGATGCAGGCTTTATAACGCTTCATTCATTGCGATGCAGGCTTTATAAACTCTCATTCATTGCGATGCAGGCCCCCGTAGAGTTGCATCATTCTTTGTCAGGCCAGCAGCCGGTCGTATCCTGACACCCTCTCGGTGTCACCTTGTCACTGGCAGCTGGGCTCCACCGGCCGCCAGGTCTCCCCTCTGTCCTTGTAGGGGAGGCGCGGGGGTCAGGCGGGCTCACAGGGCTCTGGAGGCCATGAGACGAGACCCTTCTGCTGGGTGACCCACTGCTGGTATCTAGCTGCATCCTCTCTGCACCACCACCAAACACCACCAGCACCGTCACCACAGCGCCACCCGCCACCACACCACCACCACCTCACCACCACCACCTCCACCACCACACCACCACCACCACCACCACCACCACCACCACCACCACCACCACCACACCACTGCCACACAGCCATCACCTCAGCCATCAGGAACACCCTCCCCAACGTCGCACACATCATCCGCTTCACTTCAGTCACTTAGACCGGTTCAGTCAGCACAGACCAGATTGAGCCAGTTCCTCGGTATGCTTCTATTTCTCTCAGTGTGCGTAATGACGGTATATATGCAAGCATGTTGTTTTGATTTAACCCGGTCATTCAGCCATGTCTCTCTCTCTCTCTCTCTCTCTCTCTCTCTCTCTCTCTCTCTCTCTCTCTCTCTCCTCTCTCTCTCTCTCTCTCTCTCTCTCTCTCTCCCCCTCCCTCCCTCCCTCCCGGTCCCCTCTCTCTGTCCCTCCCCTCTGTCTCCCTTCCCATTCCTCCCAGTGTGTTCCCAGTACAGCCAGTCTTCCTGTTGATGCTGGCCTGGGTTACTCCTCCTCAGCTGGGGAGAACCAGCCGGGATCGCCCCCGCTGAGGAGTAACTCAGGCCAGTGTTAAGTGGACTGTTGACAACCTCCTGCTCCACCCCTGCCTCGTCCCTCCCCTCCTTCTCCTCCACCCCCCTTCCTCTCTCCACCTCTCCTCTGCCCACCCTTCCTCCTCCTCCTCCTCCTCCTCCTCCTCCTCCCCTTCCTCCTCCTCCTCCTCCTCCTCCCTTCCTCTCCTCCTCCTCCTCCTCCTCCTTCCTCTTCCTCCTTCCCCTCTCCTCTCCTCTTCCTCCCCTTCCTCCTCCTCCTCCTCCTCTTCCTCCTTCCCCCTCTCCTCTTCCTCCTTCCTCCCTCCTCCTCCTCCTCCTCCTC
>NC_082398.1:1138668-1141168 GCF_031168955.1 Gadus macrocephalus
TCTCTCCCTCTCATTTGTCCTCTATCTCTCTCATTTGTCCTCTCTCTCATCTGTTCTCATCTCCCTCTCATTTGTTCTCTCTCTCTCTCATTTGTCCTCTCTCTCTCCCATCTGTCCTCTCTCTCTCTCATTTGTCCTCTCTCTCATCTGTTCTCTCTCCCTCTCATTTGTTCTCTCTCTCTCTCATTTGTCCTCTCTCTCTCTCCATCTGTCCTCTCTCTCTCTCATTTGTCCTCTCTCTCATCTGTTCTCTCTCCCTCTCATTTGTTCTCTCTCTCTCTCATTTGTCCTCTCTCTCTCCCATCTGTCCTCTCTCTCTCTCATTTGTCCTCTCTCTCATCTGTTCTCTCTCCCTCTCATTTGTTCTCTCTCTCTCTCATTTGTCCTCTCTCTCTCCCATCTGTCCTCTCTCTCTCTCCCATCTGTCCCCTCTCTCTCTCATTTGTCCTCTCTCTCTCAACTGTCCGCTCTCCCTCTCTCTCTTCACATTTTCCCCTGAGGGCCGGTCTAAATGCGGGGGTCAGCGGTGCCGACCGCGACCCCAATCAGGCCCGGCCGCTGCGTGCTGCCGTCCTGCCAGCAGCGCCGCCGCGGCCGCCGGCCAATCAGACCGCGGGGCTGCAGCACGGCAGCAGCATCCACCAAGAAACACAACTATCTCTGACGCCCCCCCCCCCCCCCACCACCACCCCCCGGTCCGTCTGGGCCTTCACCCGCCAGGACACCAGTCACAACACGGTCTGACATCTGGGGCTCCTTCCCCTCTCTCTGTAGCTCTCCCTCCATCCCTCTCTCTCTTTCTCTCCTCCACCTCTCTCCATCTCTCTTCATCTCCCTCTAGCTCTCTCTCCATCCTTCTCCATCTCTCTCCATCGCTCTTCATCTCTCTCTTTCTCTCTCTCCATCCTTCTCCATCTCTCTCCATCTCCCTTCGTCTCTCTCTCTCTCTCTCTCTCTCTCTCTCTCTCTCTCTCTCTCTCTCTCTCTCTCTCTCTCTCTCACTCTCTCTCTGGGGCCTCTTGAAATACCTTTTGGTGCAGAGTCCTGGTGCTCTGCAATGTTCTCTTGGCATGGGCCAGACACAGACAGACAGACTTGACATAATGACATTTTCAGGCTCCCTCTCGTTCTGCCTGCCTTCTCTCTCTCTCTCTCTCTCTCTCTCTCTCTCTCTCTCTCTCTCTCTCTCTCTCTCTCTCTCTCTCTCTCTCTCTCTCTCTCTCTCTCTCTCTCTCTCTCTCTCTCTCTCAGAGCAATGCCTTTGACAGATGTCTCGGTCTACAATTACATAAATCAAGATGTAGCGAGCGCGGGTCACAGAGCTGAGGAGAGGACCAGTGCTCAGGGGGAGAGAGAGACCAGCAGGGATATCAGTTCTGGCCTGATATCTCTGCCACATCTCTGCTATCTCCGTACCTTTGACACACGAGACACAGACACACACACACACACACACACACACACACACACACACACACACACACACACACACAACACACACACACACACACACACACACACACACACACACACACACACACACACCACACACTCTGGATCAGCAGCACTGGTCTGGCCAGCACATGGAGACGGAGGGAAACGAAGTGCGCCCTGGACGACCCAAACCCAGAGAGAGAGAGAGAGAGGAGGAGAGAAGAGAGAGAGGAGAGAGAGAGAGGAGAGAGAAGGGAAAGAGGAGAGAGAGAGAGAGAGAGAGGAGAGAGAGAGAGAGAGAGAGAGAGAGAGAGAGAGAGAGAGAGAAAAATATAGTGAGAGTTTTCTGTTTTACTTATAAGATTTTAATTAAAAAGCACTTAACTTAATAAGTCATAAAAAAACACACAAAAAAACTCCCACCCGGTGGGGTTTGTACTCAGGGAATGTAAACAACTGGTTCCGAAACGGGAAAAAAATGACGAACTAAAATAAGAGGAAAGCGCAGAGACATATTTGAGTGCCCTCCAGGGTGCCAGGTTAGGGTTGCACAATGCTCCATTATTGCTGAGTCGGGGCATTGTGGCCGTGCGGCTAGACATGTGAAGGACGTAGAACACCTTAATATAGCCCTGATGCAGAGCCCTGCGTGGGGAATGTCTATTTCAGGTGTCCCGGGCCACAGATGGCTTTCCAGATACGGATGGTCAAGAGTTTTCCGAGCGAGCGAGCAAGCGAACGACCGTGCGAGCGTTTAGTCGTGATTGCTTTTCCCCCCCCCCCCCCCCCCCCATCGCCCCTCGAGCAACGACCGGGAGAGGGAGAGGGGGGGTTGAAACCGGGTCTGAGCCGGTAGCAGGTAACTCTAACGCTGAACCTTTAAAAGTGGGGTTAAGTCGACGGCGTCCCCAATAACGGAGGCTCTTGGGGTTACAATACACCAACGCTGTTGCCAGAGAGAAACGCTTCAGAGGCAGGGCTTCAGCGCAGGCCCATGGAAACATTAGCCTCTCTCTCTCTGCCTCCCTCTTTCTCCTTCTCTCTCTAATATTTCTCTCCCTCTCCC
>NC_082398.1:1148668-1158905 GCF_031168955.1 Gadus macrocephalus
CGCTGTGTGTTTGTATGTGTGTATGTGTGTGTGCACGTGTTTGTGTGCGTGAATGTGTGTGTGTGCAGATGTTTGTATGTGCATCTGTGTGTGCACGTGTTTGCATGTGTTTTTGTATTTGTATGTGTATGTACGTGTTTGTGAGTGTAACTATGTGTCGTGTGTGTCTGTGTGTTTGTGTGTTTGCGTGTATGTGCATGGTAGACCCGTGAACAATAACCCCTGGTGACTTTCCAGAAGCGAACAGGCAGCTCCTGTCCAAAGTAACCAAACTTCATGAGCAGTCGCCCCTGGGGAACCCACAGAACGCTCGCTTATCACAATTACCTCCAGAGATACTCGGCTCGCTTATCACCATTACCGCTACGGCGGTTCAGACCAGGGCCATCACTTGTTTGCCGGTCATCCGAGCCAATCAGAGACGAGCAATAACCAGTACAGGGCCAGAGGTGGTGCAGGGTTGATTTACGTATCATTACCCTCAAAGACAATAACCTGACTTTGTTAGAAGGTGTGCGTGTGTGTGTATGTGCGTGCGTGTGCTCGTGTGTGTGTGTGTGCTCGTGTGCTCGTGTGTGTGTGTGCGTGCGTGCGTGCATGCGTTTGTGTGAGTGCGTATACGTCGGTGTGTGTGCTCGTGTGTGTGTGTGTGTGTGTGTGTGTGTGTGTGTGTGTGTGTGTGTGTGTGTGTGTGTGTGTGTGCGTGCGTGTGAGTGTGCATACGTCGGTGTGTGTGTGTGCGAGAGACAGAGCGAGTGCGTAATGGAGAGAGTACCAACCAGAGGAGAGCCGCAGCAGCTCTCACATCAAGGCTCTCTGCCGTTGTTTACTTTGTTGTGTACCTTCAGGGGCCAGACATTTCTTCGTCTCCCCCTTCCCTCTCCTCTCCCTTTGATTCGAGCACAGCTCCCTCTCGGTTAAGCCATAACTCAATCACTCCGCCATTATCTCGTATTAGCCGGGTCCAGCTGGTTCTCAGTAATGTAATCATGTTGTTTTGTTTGGCTGCGGCGTAACGGTGTTACTGGTGCTGCCAGCACAAGCCTTCTGAGCAGGATTCCAGCAGAGTGTGTGTGTGTGTGTGTGTGTGTGAGTGTGTGTCTCATTGTGTGTGTCTGTGGGTGTGTGTGTGCACGTGAGTGCGTGTGTTTGAGTGTGTCTTTGTGTGTGTGTGTGTGTGTGTGTGTGTGCGCTGGGCCCGGGTGTGTGAAGTCTGCTGCGCGTGGTTTTAAAAGCGGCCCCCTTGTGTTGCGTAACAAACTGATCCAACGCCGTGCACCCGTGGACAGGTGGGCTCAGATAGAGCGGCTAGTGGTTCAGCAGACACGTTGTGTTTACCTCATGCAACATTGTCCAGTGGCATCATTGTTTATCAAGCATTCAAACTGAAGATAAAACTGAAGAACAGATCAAATTGATTTAATAAAAGAAAAAATTAATTAATTCAAAGAAGAAATGAAGAGAGATGATAAGAATTAAAGCGTATTATAGTAGCTGAGCAGGTACGGCTGGAATCCTGATTGCTAAAGGGGGGGCCGACAGGGCAGGATGGCGGACATTGAAACGTGTGAACCCACAACCTCTTGGCTGGGGGTCAAACCCCCGAATCGTTTGCAAATCTCTCCCTACTATCGATTCAGACAGCAGGTCTGGAAGTGCTGAGCCAAGGGGTCTGACCGGCTGAGTAAGGCTGAGACAAATGAGGATGTTGAGGGGCATGATCGAGACCATGTGAGCACGGTCCAAAACAGGATGAGAGGTTTCACAAGCGCAGAGCTCAGCACTACCGCCCCCTCGATACGAAAGGCCCGCGGCCCCCGCCAGCCCCAGCAGACCTCCAGGGGGGTTCAGGGGACAAACGGCTTAAGATTTTGCTACCTAGTGGTTCTGCACATGCGCATGACAACACTATTGATCCGCGGTGCAGTATCGGTGTAAAATACACATACTGTACCCCTGAGATCTCCAATAAAGAAGTTATACTACAGTATCAAAATACGCTCCCCACATTCTTACAGTGGCGATTGGAGATTGGCCAACCTCCACGCTGGTTTGTCGTTTCGAAGCGAAAACCTCAGCAGCTGATTTGGCCGTTTGTTTTCTGTTGGTTAGTTTATCCAATGAGCAAAAACAGGTATTTTGTTGTGCTCTCTCTGGTTCAGGGTGGGACACTCACGCAGCTAGCTGGCATTTTGTTCATGTTGTTATGATATCCACAGTGGTATTTAAGTAATCCTGTTCCTTTGTGTTTGGTCAAACCAGGAAACGACAACCGTGTGTCCAGTCGCGGCGGGATCCGTTCGAGCGGGAGCCGGCGTGCGCTCTTACCTTGAAGCGCCGGGCCAGGAACTTGTTCTTCATCTCCAGGAAGTTGCCCTTGTTGGCCTGGGACTTGAAGGGCTCGTTGACGATGGCGAACTGCGGGTCGTTCTGGATGTCCTGCCACCGAGCGTAGCCGTGGCTGCCGAGGGTTCGGTCAAGGGCCGCACGCGGTTCAGTGTCATCACCAGTTATGTTCCTCCATCCTTATACCGCTTTAACTTTGAAGGAAAGCTAGACATCCTGTATGACCTCGTTCCCACCCACTATTCTCATTTTTTAAATAGCATATGCCTATACTTTTAATTTCTTATTTATGGGATATATATTTATATTTTTTTTATGCTCAAACCTTCACTGTATCTGCTTGCTTGTCAGCTTCGGGGGTGTAGCCAGAATGTTTGATTGACGCTAGCGTGTAACCAGAAACCGCCCAGTAGCAATTATAGCACGCATGTGTTTAACCCATAAAGTGCAATCTGATTCCATATTATCCCAGTTTTAAAACGTTCTGCTTTAGAGTGGAGATTTGGACCAGCATCAGTCCCCAGCACTACGATGTAAATCACAGCACCACTTTTCACCTCAAGTACGTGGTCTTAGGGTTTATATTAATAATGAGGGTCTGAAAAAAGGTAATGGACTGTTTTATAGAGTATTAAACTCTATCATCTCTTAAAGGAGAGGAGCCCAACCATTCATATGTTCACCCTCACGAATCTCCCTGAGGACGGTCAGTTAGGGGTGAGACGTCTCACTCAGTCTGCTAGAACAGAGACGAGCTCTCCTTAGCCCGGGAATCGACCCAGCTGCTTTTCTGATTGCTGAACAAATGCTCTGATCTGTTGAATTACGGCTAACCCTGACAAAAACAAAAAAAAAGCATTCACAACAGTCGGAAACTTCCAGCAGCTTCCAAGGGCTTCTACATCTGAGAATGCTGATATATATTGGGTCTTAGGCATGGATTGACTTTAAGTATTTCAGGAATTGAGAATACAAGCGGAAAACTTCCGTCGGTCTGGGGCCCGAGCGACTTGGACGAGGAACGGAGAAAGTACTCAGAGCAGATCAAATTGTTTTAGCAGAAATGCTGCATTTTGTTTTTGTGGTGGATATGTTTAGGACTGCCCTGAACACTGCCAAGTCCAAACAATGGATATGTATTTGCGAGGCATCCCATAATCGCAACGGTTCCTGGGGATAACGAGAGCCATCCAGGATCTATGGGCTATCTGGTAAACACTAATTAGAAGGCAGACAGGCACGGCCCCGGACGCCCCTCTGGACGGGGTCACGGCAGTTTATGCTTCGCACTTGTTGATTCATGACACCTACCCACCCCTCCTGTCCGTTACGCAACACAAACTCAGCGGGGGAGGGGGGAAGGGGGTCATCGCCGGGGCAACCGGTCGTCAAGGATACAGTACGATCCCCGCCAGCAGCCAGAAGTCGTGGCGGCGGTGCCAGATCTCGTTCATCTTCCCCGAGGAGAGCGCGGCCCGCTCCTCGTTCTGCCACAGCGTGTGCAGCTCTGGGGGGGAGACGCCAACCGTTGGTGGGGTGTGGACAGGCCAACGGGTGGAAGCTCACAGGCTAACGGGTGTTGGGGAAGCCAACAGGCTAACGGGTGTTGGGGAAGCTAACGCGTTAAACGGTGTTGGGGAAGCTACAGGCTAACCAGTTTAGGGGAAGCTACAGGCTAACAGGTGTTGGGGAAGCTACAGGCTAACAGGTGTTGGGGAAGCTAACAGGCTAACGGGTGTTGGGGAAGCCAACAGGCTAACCAGTGTTGGGGAAGCTACAGGCTAACAGGTGTTGGGGAAGCTACAGGCTAACAGGTGTTGGGGAAGCTAACAGGCTAACGGGTGTTGGGGAAGCCAACAGGCTAACCAGTGTTGGGGAAGCTACAGGCTAACAGGTGTTGGGGAAGATAACGCGTTAAACGGTGTTGGGGAAGCTAACAGGCTAAAGTTGGGGAAGCTTATAGGCTAACAGGTGTTTGGGAAGCTTATAGGCTAAAAGGTGTTAAGGAAGCTAACAGGCTAACAGGTGTTGGGGAGGCAAACAGGTGTTGGGGAAGCTACATGCTAACCAATGTTGGGGAAGCTAACAGGTGTTGGGGAAGCTAACAGGCTAAAAGGTGTTTTGGAAGCTAACAGGCTAACAGGTGTGGGGGAAGCTAACGAGCTAAAAGTGTTGGGGAGGCTAAACGGCCAGCAGTTGTTCGGGAAGCTAAAATGCTAGCAGGTCAATGGGCTATCGAGGGCTAACAGGGCTATGGTCTATGGGGAAGCTAACGAGTGGAGAGGCTGTCAGGGGTTGTGAAAGTGCCAGATGTGAGGGAAGCTAGCGGCGGTTGGAGAGGCTAACAGGTCAGTAATAAAGAGTTGTGAAGAGTAGCATTCAGTGTCATACAGTTTGGCGTGTCTCCCAGGGTTGTTTTGGCTCCACGTACCGGTGAAGCCGCCGTCGGCGATGTTGAACATGAAGCGAGGTCGCTCTGTGTACAGCTTCCCGTTGCCCCGGGCAACCTCTTCCCTGGCTCTCTCCTTGAGCTCCTTCCCCACATCCCGTTCACCTTTGACCTCATCTGTAGTAGCGGAGACACAACGCGCGTTTCAGTTAGCGCCAGTCAGGGAGACGTCTGACCAGAGATGTGTCTCTGTGTCGCGGTTTCTCTCTTAAAGATGTTTATGATTCAGGAATAGAAAACAGACTTGGGGTTAGAACTGTTTCTACCGCTTTCCCAAAAACTGGAACTTGTATTCATGTATTCAGTATTCATACCGTGGTATCTGCAGACCTTAGAGAAAGAGAGAGAGAGAGAGAGAGAGAGAGAGAGAGAGAGACAGAGAGACAGAGAGACAGAGAGAGAGAGAGAGACAGAGAGAGACAGAGATGTAGAGAGAGAGAGAGAGAGAGAGAGAGAGACAGAGAGAGACAGAGAGAGACAGAGAGAGACAGAGAGAGAGAGAGAGAGAGAGAGAGAGAGAGAGAGAGAGAGAGAGAGAGAGAGAGAGAGAGAGACAGAGAGAGAGAGAGAGAGAGAGAGACAGAGAGAGAGACAGAGAGAGAGAGAGAGAGAGAGGGAGAGGGAGAGGGAGAGGGAGGGAGAGAGACAGAGAGACGTTCACACTGACCTCTCTTCATATCCGGCTCCTCACTCTTCTCCCTGGGCCCCTGTTCTTCGGTGGGACTGGGGGCCTCCTCTTTCCTCTCGCTCTCCTCGGCCACTTGGTCCCCATCTGGACGACAAAACAAACATAAATAAACTAACACAAACGACTGTGAACTCCTTGCTTGTGATGAATCAACTCTCTCTACCTGGCCTCTCATCTTTGAGCGCGGGGGACGTTGGCTTTGTCTCCTCCTTGCTCTCCTCCTGCGTCTCCTCCTCCTTCTCCTGCACGGCCTCCACCTCCTTGGCCTCTGCGGCCTCCTGCCCCCGCTCCTCCTTCTCCTCCTCCTCCTCCTTCGGCTCCTTCGTCTCGCCCTCGCCCCTGGAGGAGGGAGAGGGTTCCGGGGTCTTGTCGTCCTGGGAGGCGCTGGAGGGCTGAGCGACCGGGGGAACACGCCTTAGAAACAGTACCTAGCACGGTGGAGCGTCTCATCCTAGCTGTCTGCGTTGTGCTCGGGGTATGGGTTCACCTAGTGATTGTCAGTGCTTGGCACTCGGTTCTATGAACATCCTCACAGTACCGCCAGCGATATATAGTTGTTTCTCTTGCTTCTGACAAATGTACTTATTGTAAGTCGCTTTGGATAAAAGCGTTTGCTAAATGACCTGAATGTCAAGTATCAAACCTTTGCTTTGTCGCAGAGTTACAAACGTGAGGAGACGTCGACGCACACTGAAAATCGAAATGGGAGCAACTAAAAATAATGTGGCAGAAAAGAAGGAGGGAACCAGGTTATGAGGCTCCGAGCGGACAGAGGGGTGCCGTGAATTAATTTAGTGTTTCTTCCTTGGATGGATAGCGTCTGTTTTTAAGGGATGGACGACACAAATCAAGAGAAAGACGTGCATTGCACATTGAAAGTTGAGACTCCCGTGCTTTCCATGATGCATGGTTGTTAAAGAGCAGGATTTAGATACAGACTCTCTCGGCGATGATGAAGACCACACCATGAATAGGAGGGCAGCCCAGTTCTGAGTGGTGTGAATTCCAATTCAAACAGTGGAACCGAGCTCCCTTTAGCACCGAAACATCTTTATCAGGGTACCTCCTTATCGTCCTCTCCTCCTGCTCTCTGCTTGGCGTCCGTCTCCCTCCCCCCCTCCCTCTCCTGCTCCCCCTCCCTCTCCCGCTCCGTCGGGGGTCCGACTCCCTCCTCCTTCTCCTCCTCCTTCTCCCCGTCTTTCATCTTCTCCGTCTTCTCAGCGGGCGCAGGTGTGGCTGCGCGGAGGAAGAGGGCGCCGTTACGCACGCACGCACATACACACACGCGCGCACGCTCACAAACACACACATAAGCATATATATACCCACACATATACACACACATATTGGCAGACACACACACACACACACACACACACATTCATGAATGCACACTCGGATACAAATACACACACTCACACAAACAAGCATGCACGCACATACACACACACACACACACACACAGACTCACACACACAAACATGTGCAGACCCACGGAGATAGATACACACTTGTGCAGCTCCTTACGTAGAGTGCCCCCCTGCTGGTGGGATCCTGAGTGTGTGGGGAAATGTACATGTGTGTGTAAGTGTGTGTGTGTGTGTGTGTGTGTGTGTGCGTGTACCTGGTTCGGAGGTACAGGGCGTGTTGCTGAAGCTTGCGTCGGGGGTGGGCGTGGCCGTCTTGGCATTGGGGGAGGAGCCACTGGACAGCAGCTTGTCCACCTTCTCCACCTCCGGCCGGAGCTCAGGGAGGCTCCACCTCCCGTTGATGTGCTCAAACTCCTGGATCTGACACACACACACGCACACGCACGCACACATGCATGCAGACACACACGTACGCACCAACACACGCACACCCACCCACACACGCATACATGCAGAAACACACACACACAAATGCAGACACACATACACACGCACAGCCACATACGCACACAAACAAAAGCAGACACACACACACACAGAGGGACATGAGCACTCACACACCAGTGTCAGAAGACTAACAGTCCTCGTATCCTGTTATACTTGGGAATGTGTAATTCCAAGCAACATTAATTTTGATTTCTCCACATGGGTTGAACAGGTTCATGTTCTCCTCTTAACCTACAAACTCTGGCTCTGGCTCTGAACACATGCTCAGTTTTTTACAGTATGTAGCCCCCTGTGTGTGTGTGTGTGTGTGTGTGTGTGTGTGTGTGTGTGTGTGTGTGTGTGTGTGTGTGTGTGTGTGTGTGTGTGTGTGTGTGTGTGTGTGTGTGTGTGTGTGTGTGCGCGAGCGTGTGTGTGTGTGTGTGTTTGTGTGTTTGTCTGAGAGTGAGTGAGTGAGTGAGTGAGTGAGTGAGTGAGTGAGTGAGTGAGTGAGTGAGTGAGTGAGTGAGTGAGTGAGTGAGTGAGTGAGTGAGAGAGTGAGAGAGAGAGCGTGTGGTGTGTGTGTGTGTGTCTAAGAGAGAGAGTGAGTAAGTGAGTGAGTGAGTGACTGACTGACTGTATTTGCGTGTGCGTGAGTGTTTGCGTGTGCGTGCGTGTTTGTGTGTGCGTGCGTGTTTGTGGGTGCGTGCGTGTTTGTGGGTGCGTGCGTGTGACGGGGGTCCTGACCTTCTTCTTGACCAGGGACATGACCCCGATGCGGGTCAGGACAGGCTGCCTGCAGAGCCCCTCCCTTGGCACGCCGTCGGCGAACGTCTCCGAGCCGTCGGCCACCGGCTCACAGAGGTGACGCATGAAGAGGGAGACATACGCCCTGGGGGGGAGGGTGGGGGAGGGAGGGAGGGGGAGGGGGAGAGGGGAGGAGGGGAGGAGGAGGGGGGGAAGAGAGGGAGAGGAGGGGAGGAGGAGGGAGGGGGAGGAGAGGAGAAGAGAGGGAGAGGAGGGGAGGAGGAGGGAGGGGGGAGGAGGAGGGAGGGGAGGAGGGGAGGAGGAGGGGAGAAGAGAGGGAGAGGAGGGGAGGGAAGAGGGAGGGGGGAGGGGGACGGAGGGGGGCAGAAGAGGAGGAGGGAGGGGGGAGGAGGAGGGGGGAGGAGGAGGGAGGGGGGGAGGAGGAGGGGAGGGGGGAGGAGGGAGAGGAGAGGGAGGGGGGAAGGAGGTGAGAGGAAAATAAGGGGTGAGGAAGGGAGGAGGAGGAGAGGAGGGAGGAGAAGGAAAGGGGCAGTGAGAAGGGAGACGGAGGACAGGGAAAGAACAACCGGGCGGAGAGACGGAGGGTAAGAGGACTGACAGAAGAGAGAGGAAGACGACAAGTAGAGATGGAACGTCCGGGGTTTACAAGTAAAAGCCCCCCAGTCCAACCATCTGCTCTGACTAATGAGGCCTGGAGAGAAACCGAGAGCCACGTCGAACCAATAAAACTACCGACTGCGACTTACTGCACGGTCTGAGCAGCACAACATCTCAACACCTGGACCTTCCCACCGCTGGAAGTCACACAGGAGCGGCGAGACCAGTAAACACCCTCAGAAGGACTAAATGATTCTCCCCCCTCTACACCTGAGTTCTACTGCTGGAAGTCACACAAGGCCCGCGTTGAGACAAAGATTATCACTTAAAGTTAATAAAGTGAAAAAACAAAAATAAAACCGGTTAATTTTCTGATTTCTAACATCTATAGCACCATGCTTGTTTCAAAAGGTCAAAATGGCGGCTGGTTTTCCTCCAGCTGCGTTGCCATGGCGCCCGCCTCACCTGAACTCCTTCTCGCTCTTCCCGCGGAGGTCTCTGACGAGCCACTGGCAGGAGAGGCGTCCTGGGCCGGCATTGCCCCAGCGCATCACCGCGTTCAGGAAGGCCTTCCTCTGCCGCGTGTTGAAGCCCAGGACCTGCACGCCACAACACACCGCAGGACGTGACATCACAGGACGTGACACCACAGGACATGACATCACAGGCCTCGTCACACCGCGAGGGACAGGAAGTATTCGCACAGGAAGTACAGCTTGGACGTTCTGATCGACGGGGGATATCACTGAGTCGAGGGTTTATAGTACAGCTATCGTCATTGTCTCGTTAGGGACTAGAAGTCTAATCAGCAAAATGATAAAGTTATAAAGATGGAAATATTCAATATAAAAATCCTAAATCATTATGAAGAATATAATTATTAATATTATACCACTGTATAGTATATTATACAATTGAATGAGTAATAATACTAGGAGTTATTTTCAGTGCATGTTTTCTCTCTGCACCCTGTGTTAAAAACGGAGGAGGAGGTTCATCCTCAGAAGGAGGTGCTCCAGGGGTCCGGAGGAGATGCGTACCTCCAGGTTCCCTCCTACTCTGGCCAGGAGGGGTGGGAGGGGCTTGTCCTTGTCGTTCCTGAGCTGCCGGCCGGACCTCCTGCGGCCTGAACACACACACACACACATCGGTGAGCAGGTGTGTGTGTGTGTGTGTGTGTGTGTGTGTGTGTGTGTGTGTGTGTGTGGTGTGTGTGTGTGTGTGTGTGTGTGTGTGTGTGTGTGTGTGTGTATGTGTGTGTTTCAGTGTGTGTGTGTGTGTGTCTGTGATTAATTATTTAATTGTTATTATTTCATTGAAGTTGTAAACAATTATCTTTTCATGTATAACTTAATGATATTTTGTCATTGTTCCTATTAATGATTATTCTAAATAGATAGCTGATATAAATATACTGTAGAGCAGCTGTTTATGTCTGTTTCTGAACACGCACACAAATAAAGTTGCCTTTGAACAATCTGCTCTCCTGCTCACCTTCGGGTCTCTCGTCGAAGTCTTCGTCCTCTTCCTCAGAGC
>NC_082398.1:1159005-1164005 GCF_031168955.1 Gadus macrocephalus
GGGCCTCCTGGTGATGTCATCGGGCCTCCTGGTGACGTCATCATCACGGCCTCCTGGTGATGTCATCACGGCCTCCTGGTGACGTCATCGGGCCTCCTGGTGATGTCATCGGGCCTCCTGGTGACGTCATCGGCCTCCTGGTGATGTCATCACGGCCTCCTGGTGATGTCATCGGGCCTCCTGGTGATGTCATCACGGCCTCCTGACACCAGTGGTCAGGAACGCTCAGGGGACACCTCAGCTACTTACACTGATCACCTGTTTACACACGCTCCACTTGTCTACCGCACGCACATACATATGCACACACACACAACAAACACACACACACAACCCTCATGCACACACAAACCTTGGCGCACAACAACAAGCATGCACATGTAACAGGGTGTGTTATATCCTTGAAATTATAATTACACAATTGCCTTTTGTTTTCTGTATTACCTGAAGTTTAGCTTTCATGCCGCCTAAGCTCTATTTTATTTATTTATTTGATTTGGCTCCACCTCCTTCTATACTCCCGCCCACATTCCAGAGTACCCGATAAGTTTCCCGCGCCCCCTGCCCTCTTCCCTTTGTTGCGATACCCTTGGGAAGAGGTGTGTACATTTATATTGTAATCAAATCTTTGACCATCTTATAATTTATCATTATTTATATTAGTTATTTTGATTATATATTGTTTAATTGGAAGTCTGGGGTTTATAATCTATCTATAGTTATTAGATAGATTTCTGTGTTATGGGGAACTTTGTGTTTTGTGCGATGTACTAGCATATAACTGACCCTCGTGTAGTCATGCTAGTTCCCCTTCCCCCCCTGTGTGTTTCGTAGAGTTGGAGTAAGGGCACAAGGGCTAAGGAAGCTATTTGTTTATGTGTGTATTCAGATCGAATAAATGGACGTCGGAGTGCCCGAGTCCAGACACATCGTGGGTCACGTCATTCATTAAATAGAAAGAAACACAACGCAGAACGAACCGGTCACACACACACCAACACACCCACACAAACACACATGAACACACATACACAACACACACACCTTTGCATACAACAACAAGCATGCACACACCACCACACGCACACGCGCACACACACACACACACACACGCACACGCACACGCACACGCACACACTCACCCAGTCCCATTCAGACACACTGTGATTGAGTGCGTACGTGTGTGGTTTCCGCATTCAGGATTAGTCTTCATTCCTTTGAGTCTCGCTCAGGATTTACATGACAAGCGACCTCCGGGAAGGCTCCCCTCATCCTCCTCCTCCTCCTCTTCCTCCTCCTCCTCCTCCTCTTCCTCCTCATCCCCTCCTCTTCCTCCTCCTCTTCCTCCTCCACCTCCTTCCCCAACTCCTCCTTCTCCCCCTCTTCTTCCTCCTCCTTCCCCTCCTCCTCTTCCTCCTCCTCTTCCTCCTCCTCCTCCTCTTCCTCCTCCTCCTCCTTCCCCTCCTCCTCCTCCTCTTCCTCCTCCTCCTTCCCCTCCTCCTCCTCCTCCTTCCCCTCCTCCTCCTCTTCCTCCTCCTTCCCCTCCTCCTCCTCCTCTTCCTCCTCCTCCTCCTCCTTCCCCTCCTCCTCCTCCCTCTTCCTCATCCTCTTCCTCCTCCTCCTCTTCCTCCTCCTCCTCCTCCTCCTTCTCCCCCTCTTCTTCCTCCTCCTTCCCCTCCTCCTCTTCCTCCTCCTCCTCTTCCTCCTCCACCTCCTTCCCCAACTCCTCCTTCTCCCCCTCTTCTTCCTCCTCCTCCTCCTCCTCCTCTTCCTCCTCCTTCCCCTCCTTCCTCCTCCTCTTCCTCCTCCTCCTCCTCCTTCCCCTCCTCCTCCTCCTCCTCCTCCTCCTTCCCCTCCCCTCCTCTTCCTCTCTCCTCCTCCTCCTTCCCCTCCTCCTCTTTCCTCCTCCTCCTCCTCCTTCCCCTCCTCCTCCTCCTCTTCCTCCTCCTCCTCTTCCTCCTCATCTTCCTCCTCCTCCTCTTCCTCCTCCTCCTCCTCTTCCTCCTCCTCCTCCTCCTTCCCCTCCTCCTCTCCCTCCTCCTCCTCTATGATTCCCTTCTCTTTCCAGTCTCTCCTTCTCTATTTCTTTGGTCCATTTCGTTAACTTTCCACTCTGTTGCGCAAGCCTGCTCCTTCAGCTCAGCCAATCGGTGGGCCGGGCCAGGGGGAGTGCTGCTCGCTGTACCGCCGCCCGTTAGCGCCAATCAACGCAAACACAATGATTATTGAGAGCTAATGCAGAGCTACTGCAAAGCTAATTAATGCTAATGTAAAGCTAATGCAAAGCTAATCTAAACTCAATGTTAAGCGGATGACCTGATAGGTAAATCAGTGCAGTGAATGTAAAGCTACCTCGTGCTAATGTATGCTACTGTAGACCCGTGTCCTCCCTGTTCCCGCTCTCTGCCGTTCTCCAGCCTGGTTAGAGCTGCTGTTCTTACTAAAGATGTGAAGGGGGGTCATGTAAACGGGGGCGTTGTGATCTGTGGCCCTTGCTGCCGCAGGGTCACAGGTCAGCGGAAACAGCTCCTCTCACTTTAAACTGGCGACTCGACAGTGTTAATGATCTTCAGAGCCGAGGACGTTAACGCGCTGAGCGTGGAGGTGTACCCTGTGGTATATCTGTCTCACAATGTGCTCTGACCACCAGGTGAAACCTGACCCTGGTTTAGCAGCCTGAGTCGGTGCGCTCTGTCTGACGCTCTCAGGGCTGTCAGTGAAAGCATGTTAGGTAACTACTACCAAGAAACAGTTCAATGACAACAAAAGATTAGAGGATTAACCGTGTTTACAGGCATTCATTGGCAAGTCACGTTGTAGGGCTGCAGTACGTCGATTGGCCACAGGGGGCGGCAGAGTGCGGTTGGCGCTGTTGGACCCGGTCCACAGAAAGGAGCGGACAGCTCATTAAATGTGTTGGGTCATTGACAGGAAGAGCCCCTGTGATTCTGCCGAGGGCAGCTGAAGTTGTTCAACTGTATAATTAGGAAGTAGATTAATTATAACAGCGTGGGAGGATGGAGGATTCATGGTATATTGTGTGAGTGTGAGCTTGGGAAAAGCAGTAGAAGACTAAGTCACCTTTGAGTGACGCCGTCATCGTGATTGATATCATAATTTTTTATTGTGAAAAAAAGCTGGGGTTATTTATTAAGATTCTAAATACCATGAGTACATTTTTCAGTAAAGTCACTTCGTGCAAAATACTACATAATCAGATCTAAATCGAAACAATAAAAAGGTTTATTTGAATTACCACCCATATTCATCTGCAGTTCAGTTCACATCATATAAAATGGGACATGACAGAGGGAGTGGCACTCGGATCAATGGACCCCCTCCGTTAGGAAGCCTGGTTATTTGAAGAAAATGTCTTATATTATGATATTATACATCAATCTATTATATATTATATTCATCATCAGCATCGTGTGGTCGTAATGATGTCACAGAACCGCCCGGATCGGAGTGGGTGATCCTCCTCGCGCCATCACCCTCTCACAGGCCCCCGTCCTCCTGACAACAGGGCACAGAGACAGCACCCGTGGGTGATCCTCCTCGCGCCGTCACCCTCTCACAGGCCCCCGTCCTCCTGACAACAGGGCACAGAGACAGCACCCGTGGGTGATCTGGAAACAATCTCACACGGCTGGTAATGAACATCGACGCCCTGCCTGGTGTGCGCGTTGTCGCCCAGCCGCTAGACCCCTCCTCACCGCGACTGAGGAGGTCAAGGGCTGTGTGTGTGTGTGTGTGTGTGTGTGTGTGTGTGTGTGTGTGTGTGTGTGTGTGTGTGTGTGTGTGTGTGTGTGTGTGTGTGTGTGTGTGTGTGTGTTGCCTCGTCAGGTTGGAGTGTGCGGTGCTTGTCGTTGTGCGACGCACGCGTTACACCGGGGGGAAAAAAAACAAAAAGGTCAAAAAGAATGTAGGCCAATCGGATATTAAAGCAATCGCCCAAATCTCTCCTTAATCTTTAACCTGGATTGTTTCGGATAAGTAATTTCGCTGGAGAAACATTCAGCCGTGGCAGCCGTTAATATCTAATCCGCCGTTCCCGCCAAGCAACTTATTCACATGCGTGGAATAAATCATAGTTTGGCTCACTCGAAGCCAACAACACAACCCCAAACGACCAGCTATCGATCCATTTGCTGTCCACGCTGTGATGTCATCAATATGAGACAAATCCCTTCCGTCACCAAAGTTTGATCGGCCACGGAGCGAATTGTCGAGATGTCCAAACACTGAACAGACGCTAGCCCGCGGCGCAACACTTGCTAACGGCGTACAGCCTTGTCTGGCGGTTGGACCTCTTGGTATGGCTCACCAGCTAACCGTAGAACACAGCATGGTATAGCTTGCTGGTTAGCCCTAGCATGTCGCTATCGAGGAAGGCCAGCTTACAGCGCACCTCATTGTCTTTTCACAGCAGTGCCTCGTTGCTGTGGTAGCACGGAAGCTAGTATGCTAACGGCATGCTAGCTTCCATGCTACCACAGCCACGAGGCGCTGCTGCGAAAGGACCATGCAACGCTTTGCCTCGTTGCTGTTATAGCATCCCGTAGCATCCCGTTAGCATGCCAGCTAACGGCGGCGCGCGTCCCCTACCTCCGGCCTCTTGCGGCAGTCCCCGCAGATGCAGCCGATGCAGCCGTTGACCACCTGGATGCCCAGGAGCACGGTCTGCAGTGTGCCCATGGCCAGAATGATGAAGAACAGGCCCACGTGCCACTCCACCGCATTCTCAGGGAACTTGCACATGGTCCACAGTGTCTGGTTACCCAGGTAACCGGACCTGGGGGAGGGAGGGGGAGAGAGAGAGAGGGATGGGGAGAGAGAGAGGGAGAGCAGGGCAGGATGGGACGGGACACAGAGAGTGAGGAAAGGGTTCAGATACTGACTTGGGCACGGTACGGATGGCCTAGTGTGAGTGCGCCCTCAGAGAAACGCACACAGATACACCAGCACACGAGTTAAGAGAGTAGGCACAGGAGCACACA
>NC_082398.1:1169005-1221414 GCF_031168955.1 Gadus macrocephalus
GTTCAGATAATGACCTGGCCTGGTGTCCAGCGAGGCCATGCGGGAGCTCTCCCTCTCAGGATGTGCGCTGATGGCGGCTCCCCGTCCCACATTCCTGCTGTTTAACATCCACCGAGAATAAACGTTTTTTTCTTAACCAATTCCCTGGTCGACCACCCTCCTCTCCCAATGGGCCTAACCGACATCTCGCTAGAATTTACATGATTTTATGTTCATGTTTTTCAATTTTCTTTTTTATATTGTGACCTATCAAACAAATATAGTTTGGATTATAAGGCAACCCTACTTGTACGAATGTGTGTTTTCAATCCGATTCAAGTTCGATTAAACTTTGTTTATTTGATTGATTTCATTGATACAAACGGATTCGATCAAGGTGGCCGGCCGGTCCCAATCCCGAACCGGCGTTGAACCAACAACGCACCGTGGCTGGCAGCGCCTCGTCCGGAGGCAGAATGTGGGACATCTCACGGAATGATTAACCCCACATTAACCCCCTTACTACCCCGCAGCACGGCTCCACAGGAAGACCAGGGAGACCACTGAACCACGGACATGGCAGCTCAGGCCATAGGTATTGTTACTTTGATTGTCGTTCTGGTTTATGATTATGTCCGTCTGTCTTGTCTCGTTCTCTCGGTCAGGGCCTGTCTCCTAATCCATCTACTATGCGGTGTTGTTTTAATCCGGGGACTCTGCACACATTAAAACTAACCGAACACCCTCAGCTTTCCATTACGTTCCCCATTTGTGAAACGTGTAGCCTTTACGTGTAGGCCTACTAGAGTGTTTATTGTGTTGCACTCATGCGCATTCTGCGTCCTCCGACTTTAGATCTGATCAGAGTGAAGGAACTCGTTGCAAAGTGTTTGGAGGCGCGGAAAATGGCTTACTGTCCGTACAGCCAGTTCCCCGTCGGTGCCGCCATCCTGACAGCAGATGGCGCCATAATCACAGGTAACGTGGGTCCCCCAGACGTGCCTGTAACTCAATGTAATCCCAAATTAAATAACGAAACCAAGCGTGTGTTGGATGTTGTTTTTCCAGGTTGTAACGTGGAGAACGCCTCCTACGGGCTGACGGTGTGTGCTGAGCGCACCGCCATTCAGAGGGCGGTGGTGGAGGGACACAGGTCGTTCACGGCCATCGCTGTCACATGGTGAGGTGCCGGGCGTCACCTGAGTTTAAAACCGTTGGGTTTGATGATGATTATTCATTGTCCTTCTCCTTTCCTCTTCCTCCCCTCCTCCCTCCCTCTGTCCACCATCCCTCCTCCCCTCTTCCTCCCCTTATCCCCCTCTCTCCCTCCTCCTCCCCTCTCCCTCCCCTCCCTCCCTCTCTCCTCCTCCCCTCTCCCCCCCTCCCTCCCTCCTCCTCCTCCCCTCTCCCTCCCCTCCCTCCCTCCTCCTCCTCCCCTCTCCCCCCTCCCTCCCCCCTGTACAGCGACATTAAGGACCACTTCGTGGGTCCGTGCGGGGCGTGTCGCCAGGTTCTCATGGAGGTGAGGGGGGACACAGAGGGGGGGGTGGGTGGGGGGGGACACAGAGGGTGGGGGGGACACACAGAGGGGGGGGGGGGGGACACAGGGGGTGGGGGGGGACACAGAGGGGGGGGGGGACAGGACACAGGGGGTGGGGGGGGACACAGAGGGGGGGGGGACACAGGGGGTGGGGGGGGACACAGAGGGGGGGGGGGGACACAGGGGGGGGGGGGTGAGGGCTTCACTCACCCTAACAGGAACATAAACTCTATATCAGATACTGTAGTAGAAGACGTAATGACAATTTAAAAGAGATCATGATATTTTTGTTAAGTATGCAAATAAATACGACAAAATACATCAATAGACGCAGTTAAAATGAAATGCCTCCGCCACATTAACATACATTATATATAATAGAGCAGATGTTTTATATCCATCCCCTTCCCCCCCCCCCCCCCCCATCTCTGTGTCCCCCCGGTCTAGTTCGGGGGCCAGTGGGTGGTCTACCTCACCAAGCCAGACGGGTCGTACAGAGAGACCAGCCTGGAAGAGCTGCTGCCCCTCCCCTTCTCCCCCCGCCACCTGGGGAAGGACTGACCCGTCTGTCTGTCTGTCTGTCTGTCTGTCTGTCTGTCTGTCTGTCTGTCTGTCTGTCTGTCTGTCTGTCTGTCTGTCTGTCTGTCTGTCTGTCTGTCTGTCTGTCTGTCTGTGCTCTCTTGAATAGTTAACGTTAGGAAGTCAATGATCATTTGTTGCATAATCAATCAAAAGCAAAGGTTGTTATGTTATTATGTTATTTTATTATAGTTGTGTGTCTGTTGAAGAAATAATTAATTAAAAATGTTTGTCTGAATTTGTTTTATTTTTCGTTACACGTATAATTTTTAAAGCATCAATTGTTATCTTGATGATGAATGGCTTCTTTAACTGTTTGTGCACTGTTTAATAAAATATGATTTGACCACCAAAAATAAAAAATATGTTGTACATTTTAATTAAATTTACCAGTGCGCCTATTTCATTTAAAATACACAATATAACATAATATATTCTCTAAAAAATATACAAATAAATAAATAGAACCGTAAAACGTCAAAACAAGTGTCACGTGGTTCAAGTGGGCGTGTTGTGAATCAGTTTCCGGAAACATGGAGGCTGTCGTGAGTGATGTTGTGGCTCCGGAAGACCTTATAGTAAGTCTTTAACCGCGTCCCATCTTTACATTCGAGCCTTTTATCAAATTAAATAGTTATATGATGCCGTTATTAAAACATATGGTCGGGATTAAGGCGGATATCGCCCGGGATTAGGAGGTTTCTAAAGGCTCCGTGGTGGTCCCCGAAACCAGTCACGATGACGTAACTATTCCCTTCATCTGCGCACTTTAATAATTGATATCTCAACACTATAAGTGACCTTAAAACATAACAAGTCATCTATGTATCACTCCTCTTCTCACTAGTTCCAGTTGGTTTACAGTTTAACTTGTTTGAGTCCGACTCTTGTGCGAGTCTTCATTGTTGACTAACTACTAACTATTTCGATTACTTCTAAATGGTAAATGCGTGCATCGTGTTCAACCGCCTAAGTAAAAGCCTTTGTTTGTGTTTAACTACCAGAGTAAAAGCCTTTGTTTGTGTTTAACTACCAAAGTAAATGCCTTTGTTTGTGTATTGTGGTTCCAGAAGTTCGAGAAGAAGTATAAAGCAGAGGAGCAGAAGGGCTCCGTGTCCAAAGACACCAAGTTCGAGTACGCCTGGTGTCTGATCAGGAGCAAATACACCGCCGACATCAAGAAGGGGGTGGTGCTCCTGGATGGTGGGTGGCGGTGGTGGGGAATACATTCACATTAAGCAGACGCTTTTATCCAGAGCGACTTACAATAAGTACATTTGTCAGAAGAAAGGGAAGCAACAATATATTCGCTGTCGGTACAGTAAGGGTGCTCATAGAACCAAGTGCCAAGCACTAACCATCACTAGGTTAACCCATTCCCCGTAGACATCAAAGATAGATAGGATACGATGCTACACGCTATGAACTATTTTTAAGTGCCAGGTCGTGCAACATACAATAAGTGCGTACATTAAGTGCCAGAATAATGTGTGTAATCTATATATTACTATCATTGCCATACAATATAAATTGTAAGATAAAGTTATCTTCGTATTAATCAAGACTCGATAGGTAGATTGGCGAACACAGAGCTTGTGTGTTGTTGATGGATGTCACAAGCTCTGTGTTCGCCAATCTACCTATCGATTCTTAAAGACAAGATGGATTTAGTTTTTACCATGAGACATGCCCCCATCGTTCCAAGTTAATAGCGTTTTGGTAGAATCGGCTAAAAAGAGCCAATTTAAGAATGCGTCTATATGCGCTTTTTTGCCTCCAAACGAACATTCCAACTCGTTTTCATACCAAACATATCCAAGATCCATTTTACACCGGATTTCTCCTTTTAAGTTTAAAACCATACAGTGTAGGTCTGACCGGGGAATGGTTGCATTGTATGGATTGTATTGATATTACAGTACTGTATGGATTGTATTGATATTACAGTACTGTATGGATTGTGTTGATATTACAGTACTGTATGGATTCTGTTGATATTACAGTACTGTATGGATTGTATTGATATTACAGTACTGTATGGATTGTATTGATATTACAGTACTGTATGGATTGTATTGATATTACAGTACTGTATGGATTGTATTGATATTACAGTACTGTATGGATTGCCTGTTGTTTATGATCGGTCTTAATGTAGAAATCCGATGCACAGAGCAGCAATCATCATGCCACAAGTAACCTTGACTCTGATCAGCCTATCTTGTATCCATGGTTACAGTGACGTGGCCAAACCTTGAAGCCCAATCAACCGCCCTCTCTCACATGTCTACTGTGCATTGTTTTACTTTTACAACCTTTTTATTTCCAGAGCTGGTGCTGAAAGCGAGCAAGGACGACTCCCGCGACTTCCTGTTCTACCTGGCGGTGGCCAACTACCGGCTCAAGGTGTGAGCGCTGTTAATGCAGCACTAGACTTTATACCTGGCCGGGTTGGGCCGGCTTTATGATTCCTCGTATTCTCTTAGCCAATATGTTTCGTAAACAATTGACCGTTGACTATTAACGACAGACACAGTTAAGATGTGATAATTTCTCGGTGTAAATGTGGTGATTGTGTCCGCTGAACCCTGAGGTGAAAGGATGGATTACACGTCATTAATGGGTATCTGGGGTTATGTATTAAAGAGGTGGGCTGAGGTGATGTTGGCTAGGAGGAGGATAAACATTAATGTGGACTCACTCGGCTCCTCTCGGCTTGGAGTCGGCGTCATTTCCGCTGTTCGTTTGAATCATATATCGTCAATAAAGTTACGTTTTGACTTTGTCCCTCTCTCCCCACCGTCCCCCGGCTGTAGGACTATGAGAGGGCCCTGAAGTACATCCGCACGCTGCTGAAGAACGAGCCAGGGAACACGCAGGCTCTGGAGCTGCAGACGCTCATCGAGAAGGCCCTGAAGAAGGGTCCGTCCACACTCAAACATCTGGGCTGGAGACACATTTATCCTTCAGGAGATCCGGCCCAGACGGGCAGCAGTACATACAATACAACGTAGATTAAACGCAACATGAAGGACTAAGGGCTGTATGTCAAGACGACGTGCAATGCAGTAATAACATTGGAAAAGAATAGTACAGGTATTAGTTAAAACATCTACAGCCTCTGATCGTTTGTGCCTCCCCTATGTTTCACATGGATGTAGAGGATTGTAGAGTGACTGGGTCTTGTAGTTGACTAGGTGACTAGCGGCTGTCAAACACTAGTGATGTCAAACTCTAGGGACCGGGAAACTCTAGGGACCGTCAAACTCTAGGGACCGTCAAACTCTAGGGACCGTCAAACATTAGGGGCCGTCAAAGTTGGAGGCATAGCATGCAGAGCTAAAGCGGCTTGCTCTTACGCTCTGTTGTGTGGTTAGGCTACCAGCTACGTAAACGAGAGCCTGACTGCTAGACTAGCATTTGCATGCAGAGACTGGGCTGCTATTGGACGTGGATTGGAGTCATGAATTCTAATGATTGGTGTCTGTTCTTTGTCATCCCCAGATGGACTGGTTGGCATAGCGATCTGCAGCGGGATCGGTCTGGGCGTGGCCGGGTTGGCCGGGCTCATCGGATTGGCCGTCGCAAAAGGAGCCAAATCGTAGAAGTTAAGCTCGGTCTTGTTTTTTGTTTTCCTTTTTCCATAGAGAAGCACCCAGAAGGTTTCTCTCTGTAATTACCATAATTAAACATTCATGGCTTCCATCTGTTGGGGAAAAGCTGAAAGAGTTTCTTTGTTTAACTCAATCTGCGCTGTGATTGGTGTGTTCACTAAATCGGGGGAGGAGTCCTAGTATACTACGATTTGAATCACGTTGATGTGAACTATGGAGTGCATTTGTAATAACCGCATGAAGACATTTAAACATGGCCGTCCCATATTCATGACCCACTTTTGTATGTTTCAAAAGCCTTCGATATGCAGCGCCCGCTCATCGTCTGATCAACAGTGTCAATCATTTCAGGGGGTGTTAAGGAATCTGGTTTACTGATCAGAAGAGAACAGCCTTTAAGATGTAAACAGGATGTTGGGAGAAGACCTCGCAGGTGCAATTCATTTGTTTTGGTGTCTTAGTTTTCTTTACTGTGCGGGGAACATGGTAACTATATTAAGAGGGCATTGATGGGGAACACGGCAACTATAGAAACTATGTTAAGAGGGCATTGATGGGGAACATGGTAACTATAGAAACTATGTTAAGAGGGCATTGATGGGGAACATGGTAACTATAGAAACTATGTTAAGAGGGTAACGACTTCGCTCAGGGAGGAAGGTCCACACGCTAAAGTTCGATCAAATTGCCAAAAGTAATTAATAGTTTTCTTGGAGGACCTTGTGTGTCAGGGCAGATATGTATGTTGTGTATAAGACTGGTCTGTCTGTCTGTCTCTGTCTGTCTCCGTCTGTCTGTCCGGTGGGCAAGGTCAAGTACGAGAAACACGCGTCCGACTTATATTTGATGTTATGTTCTTTGTAATTAAATGTCTAACCATAAGATATGTTGATAGTTACCGATTTTGTTTATCATCTATTTAAATGGAGCACACCTGTTCAGTTAATAAAATCATTCATTAAAACAAAAAGGGTCTTGGGGAATGATTGAGGTGAAAGGTAGCGCCGAGGCCTTCTGCTGTCGGAGTTCAAAGCGACGCTGCCAACCGATAGAGTGAGGAAACTGTTGGAACGGTTTCAACGGTTTTTGTTTATTTTGCAGGATAGAGGTCCAAACTCTTTACTGAGCGTGATGGTCGAAGGGAACGCGGTTCGATGCCCACGTGTCAACGGCCCGGTGAGGCTGTGGGCCGTTTCCGGTGGCGTAGTTTAGACTTGTAACGGTTAACTAACGGCAGCGTTGGTTCTGACCCGCGTGGGCGAACCAGGAATCAAAACACATGATGTTCCACTCGGTAACCGTGGGTGACGGGTGCAGAGGTTCCCTTTCCCCACACCGTCCCAGTAAGAACTCACTGGCCACTGGTCCAAGTCCAGTTTATAATTCACATATTGCCTTTTAATCATCAGTGTTTTGTCTCTGACTTCATCCCCGCTTCCTGCTTCGGTCAATCGTGACGACAATTCGCCAGATCTCATCACGGCTATCGTCGATTCTGCCTGATAAGTCCTATCAGCTAAAAACGTGCCCAGTTGCCGGGGCGATAAAAAAGCCGTACAACTTGACCTCGAAAGGTGTAAAGTGTTGTGCATCACAACTGGAAGGCTGTGGAGGCGATCTGTTGGCGGTTATCTGTGTGTGTTACACATTAACCGCCAGGCCGACACGGCCGAAACTCCCCAGAGACGAGGCGATGAGCCCCCGTGTGGGCGAGCAACGGACGGCTGGGAACACCGACGAATCCCAAGGCAGCCACTTCAACATGGTAGTTAATATTTACAGGAATATAACCAGAGCCACACGGGTTGGTTAGGAGCCATGTGGTGGGTCTTGGAGGATCACACTCTGTACGTTATCTGTTCGGTTTCAGTGTTATAAAATTAATTAGGTGGTAATAAGAGGTCAATGTGTGTTTCATTATTTGTTACCATGTTGCAGTCAGGAGTGGCGTGATCGCTGTTATCAACTCAAATCAGAACAAAATGTACTAGACTTATGAATCAACCTTTATTGTGAACAACTCGAGTCTCTCTTTGTAAATCTCTCGGCCTCCGTATTTCTTTCAAATAAATTTCTCAAAGCAGAGATTCCGAATATATGTAGAATAAATATTCTCAATTCAGTGTTTGTGTTGTTAGTTTGTAACAAGAGACATCCGTTCTGTCTTGTTGATATGGAACAGTGCTATCAACGAGTCTGAAGGCCTTTATTATACCTGAAGATAGACGTCTCTATCTGTCATCTATCAGGAACATTCTCCATAATTTCAAGCTTATCGTTTCAGTTATCTCCGCCCTACCTCATCACCGGGGTCATTCTGTTTACCAGACACCCGGCAGTGTTCAGAACAGTGTTTCCCGGTTATGTATTCACATCTGCAAGTCATCCTGACCGCTTTGGCTTCTGAGTTGTCGGATCACGAAGTGACATGGCTGGAAGTGATGGGTACATCTTATCTCTTGACCCTTGTGGACAATCGAACCGAAACACATCCTGGAACGTTCTGGTGTGCAGAATGAAAACTCAAAGGCCTATCCTGAATTGGCCTGTGAAAATGCCCAAATGGTTCAAACGGTATCTCGATCTGTAGTTTGGATTATTATTCGCCTATACCAAGCTCTACCTTCTGCCCTACCCATGGGCCAGGGCGCTGATAACGAGTGGATGCCCGGGCCCTACTCTGTGTCCCAGCCCACTTCCTCTAGCGGGCTAGGGGATTCAAACCGTCAACCATGTCCCCTTAACCCTGCAGACGCAAGATTAAAACGAGCAGAGATTACAGTTGATTGGTGATAGTGGAGACGGAAGAGCTGGTGTGAAGGGGCGTCTTGACATGGTCATCTTTTGTTAATATGCGTGGTAATCATTGAGGAATGGTTCAAATATTTACCTGGACGGTACTTTTAAAGCCACTCGGATTGTCTTTTTGAAGTCAAACATTAACTTGAATCATTATTACGATTGGAAGAGTGGATGTCATGCATGTGGTAGTTCTTATTTTAACATGTCAGGTGTTGGTATCTCTATAACGCCTACAGGTTTGCTGTGGTCACTGGGATACGAACCCACAACCTTTCAACAGCTGTCAGTACAGTTCCCACATTGTGTGATATCTGTTTTTTATTTTGTGCGGTTAATATCCATTCGATCTAATCAAGGCTTTTACTCTGTGAGCTTTAGTCTGATCTTCTGACCGGAGACTTCTGGCCATCAAGGTGATGACTTTGTGACTGAATATTCTTCTGGCCCAGTTGTTGAAGTTCAAGCCTGGACGTAGAAATGCAGAACAGTTGAATCTGTCAGCAGGCTGTTTGTAAGCACTTGTCTCCAGTTGCGTTTCCCTACAGATGAACAAGACCCTTCGTTTAAAATGCAAAGAACAAACTTAAAGTGGAACATCATTCTGGGGGATCTTCTCCATTGCTATCTCGTGAAAAACACATTGATGTGAATGTGCTGTAACAGATCCATTTGAAGTACAGGATCCAAAGAGTCCTGGAACGACTGCTGAAAGAATGACCAGAGAGCCAATCGTATAATAGAAAGGTTTCCATTGGGTTACGTAAACTCTCCACTTAAACAAACACTGAATACCGAGAATGTTGAAAGACTCTCAACTCCCTTTTTAAGTCACGTATTCTCAGATAGGGGCTGGGCTGAGGTCTGCGTTTCGTTGGTTTAATACATTTTCAACTTTTTCTAGTTTTTTTTTTTTTTTTTTTATCTAAGTTTGAGTGTGTCTACAAATCTTTCATCAGCAAAAAAAAACCTTTAGAGTCTATTTACAAAACAAGGACAATTTAATCATCGTGCTGCCCTTGTGAGAATACCATTAAAGTTGCAGTGTTCTTGGAAAGCAGGTGATAAAGCTATAGACTTGGATAGTAAAGAGAAAGTTATATTACGTCCAGAGGCTGGTTGGGAAATAAAAAAAAGAATAACTGCCTAAGTCATAATTTACTAGGTTTTAGCGAGAAAGACTGCAGCAGAACGCCAGCAGAAAGACAATACCTGTTCATTTGCTTGTTAAATTCCCTTAAGATAGGAAAGAGGAGAAGAGGATGAACGGAGCGACTGCTAGTCATTAACGAGGACGTGAGCCCGTATCAGTGCTGCTCAGCATAACCTTTTACACACAACTGATTATGTTGAATCTCCTGACCCCAATATGCGTGTTTTCTAAGCCCCATGTTTGGATATATTATCTAATCTGTGTCTCTGAAGATAGGGGTTCAAGAGAGAGAGGAGTTGTTATGACATGCGTGGGTTTGAACTACCAATAAACCAGTTTATGTGCTGCTTTACATGCACATCAACCTAATGTAAATCCACCCAATATAGAGTAAACCAACCAGATATAAATTGCTTAACAGGGAAACAACACAAGACAAGGAATAAAGTTAATTTTAAACAATCAAACAATCACAGAGAATAATTTTTCGAGGCGGTATGAGGCAAATGACACTACGAAATGTTTAAGATACAAGACATGTGATGGCATGATCAATTCCTCTGGCAGACAGTTTGAGCTGGCTTTATAAGGTATGGTGATCATGAGAGCGAGAGAGCGGCCTTGAGATGGTCACCATGGAGACGGTAACGCTGACGAAGCAGATGTCGTCCCTCCAAAGTTTTCCAGTGACTGTTTTGGTTCAGGACTACGGCCAGCAGAGTTAAACTGTCGCTCACACTTTGGATGGAACCTGTTTGTGGAGAATAGCTGCTGAATGGTGAAACAATATCGGGTATCACCGTTTTATGAAACAGTTTTATGTCCAGAAATAAGTTTAACAATACTTAAGGAAGTTTTGACATTCTATTCCTGAGCCCATTCAGGGATAAGATAGGGTCGTGCTGATTCCAACTTTAGGGATCCGGGTTTGACGCCAGGCACACGATTCCACTCAGAAGAGAATGTTAACGGAGTCAACACCAGAGCCGTGACCATTGGACCCTCCGCCGATAAACACCTGGGGAGTTTCTGGGGGTGTCCAAAACGATAGAGAGACCAGCGCTCGTGGGAGGAGAGAGTGTGGGAGAGACACACACATAGAGAGAGGAGAGAGGGAGTGTCACATAGAGAGACATAGAGAGACGTAGAGAGAGGGACAGCAGGGGGTAGAAATCATAGAACCAATTACATACCCGGGCTCGCGTTGACTTCTACCGACCATATCCTACATTCCCCAGTCCCCACCGTACTGGGAGAGCTGGTTTTAGAAAGAGGAACATTCCATCCAAATCACCAGGAGTTGAACCATCTCCTCAGACTAGCTCTGAGATCTTTGGCTGAAGGTCTCCAGATAAGACCGCCCTCTCGCCTGGTGGGACCAGGGTCGACCGGCTCCTGATCGCCATGGACCCCATCGTGGAGGTCGTGGCCCTGCTGCTGGGCTTCCTGGGCTGGGTCATGGTGGGCATCGCGCTGCCCAACCGCTACTGGAAGACCTCCACGGTCAACGGCAACGTCATCACCACCTCCACCATCTACGAGAACCTGTGGATGTCCTGCGCCACCGACTCCACCGGCGTGCACGACTGCCGGGAGTTCCCCTCGCTGCTGGCGCTCAACGGTAGGACGGACGGGCCGACAGTAGGACGGGGGGTAGGACAGACGGACGCAGGGGTAGGACAGACGGACGCAGGGGTAGGACAGACGGACGCAGGGCTCGGCCGTGAAGCGCTGATTAACCCATGAGGTGGAACATGTGTGTTTTAGAAAAGGATTCAGTCTGGATTCAAGTGTCGCGCGATGAGTGAATAGTGATGGAAGTAAATAGTAATTGTACTATACTACTATATAGTAGGATACTTCTATATATATATACTACTATATAGTAGTATACTACTATATAGTTTTATAGAAGTAGTAGCTAAAGTGTCTCCTCCAGGATTCACGATGATATATTGATTCAATTTGTTTTACAGCCACCATAACATTCAAAAGTTTATGATAATGTCATAAAATGTTGGAGCACCAGAACTGCAGATAAAAAAAAATATGACGTCGCACTGGAAGAATATCATGGGAACATGAACCACTGAACCCACCACTAGCCAGCCTTTGCATGTACCTACCACTACATTAGTGCTCTTTAGTCTCCAGTACACTTTGTACACTGAATTTCTTGAAACTTAACACCTTTAGTGGTTACTCATTAACTAGAGCGGTTCGGGATGTGTCTCTCCAGAGTGGTGATGTATTTCTCCATACATCATCTCCATCCATCCCCATTGTCCATCTAAACACCCACACTGGTTGAATTCTACATTAATGTTTAACAATAGGGATGATGGTTTCTTTTCCGGTTTCTTTTCTTTTTTAATACTGGGTAAATGTTAACTAACATAACTTTTTACTTGGAAATCAAAACTACTAATTACTACTATTACTGAGTATTTTCCCTCAGAAGGAGTGGACTTCAAAAGCAACTTAGCTTCTCTAAAATAACTAAATATATTATAGATGTTTTTGCATAATGAGTGAGTGCACATCAAGGGGTGTGTGTGTGTGTGTGGGGGTCTATTGTGTGCATGTGTGTGTCCGTGTATGCGTGCATGTGTACGTGTGTGTGTGTGTGCTGGTGTGCTGGTGTGCCTGTGTATGTGTGTGCGTTTGTGTACGTGTATGTGTGTGTGCGTGCGTGTTTGTGCGTGTGCATGTACTTGTGTGTGTATGTGTGTGTGTCCTCGAACTGTCCCTCTCAGTGATGTGGTGTTGTGCGCAGGCCTTCTCAGTGGTGCGTTGTGTGATGTTGTGTGCTGCTGTGTGTATTGTGTGCCATTGTGCAGTGTGTTTGTATTCTGTAATGCTGTGTGGGGCTGTGTGTATTGTTTGCCGCTGTGTGGTGTGTTTGTATTCTGGAACGTTGTGTATTGTGTGCTGTTGTGTAACGTTGTGTGGTGCTGTCTGACGTTGTGTATTGTGCGCTGTTGTGTAACGTTGTGTGGTGCTGTGTGACGCTGTGTATTGTGCGCGGTTGTGTGACGTTGTGTGCTGCTGCGTGCTGCCCTCCAGGCTACATCCAGGCGTCGCGGGCCCTGATGGTGGCCTCCATCGTGCTGGGCGCCTTCGGCATCGTGGCGGCGCTGGTGGGGGTCCAGTGCTCCAAGGCAGGCGGAGAGAACTACGTCCTGAAGGGGCGCATCGCGGGGACCGCCGGGGTCATGTTCCTCCTCCAAGGTGAGGGGGGGGGGGGGGGGGGGGCGGGGGGTGAGAGGGGGGGTGTGGGGGGGTGTGGGGGGGAGGGGGGTGAGAGGGTGAGGAGGGGGTGAGAGGGAGGGGGGGGGGGTGAGAGGGTGAGGGGGTGAGAGGTGAGGAGGGGGAGGGGGTGAGAGGTTGGGGGGAGGGGGGTGTTGAGGGTGAGGGGGAAGAGGAGGGTGAGGGGGTGAGGGGGGTGAGGGGGTGAGGAGGATGATATAGGGATGATGAGACGATGAGAGTGGTGCATCTCTGGCCATCCGAGTGGATATTGAATGTTCAATTGTTTGAAAACTCACACTACCACATACACACTCTCTGTGTGTGTGTGTGTCTCTCTCTCTCTCTCTCTCTCTCTCTCTCTCTCTCTCTCTCTCTCTCTCTCCCTCTCCCTCCCTCTCTCTCTCTCTCTCTCCCTCTCCCTCTCCCTCTCCCTCTCCCTCTCCCTCTCCCTCCCTCTCCCTCTCCCTCTCCCTCTCCCTCTCTCTCTCTCTCTCTCCCTCTCCCTCTCCCTCTCTCTCTCTCTCTCTCCCTCTCCCTCTCCCTCTCCCTCTCCCTCTCTCTCTCTCTCTCTCTCTCTCTCCCTCTCCTCTCCCTCTCTCTCCCTCCCCCTCTCCCTCTCCTCTCCCTCCCTCCCTCCCCAGGTCTGTGCACTATGATCTCCGTGTCGTGGTACGCCTTCAACATCACCCAGGACTTCTTCAATCCCATCTACCCGGGGACAAAGTAAGTGAATACACACAGGGCACTGAGTGTGTGTGTGTGTGTGTGTGTGTGGGGGGGGGGGGGGGGACGTCACAGAAGTAGCTCATGACGTGGATTTACGGGCACTGGCGAGCCCACAGACTCATAATCCATTTACATTCAGGGCGTTTAGCAGACGCTTTTATCCAAAGCGACTTACAATCAGTACATCTGTCAGAAGAAAGAGGAACAACAATATATCGCTGTCGGTACAGTGAGGATGTTCATAGAACCACTAACGAATCACTAGGTTAACCCATTCCCCGTACACAACAGAGATAGCTAGGATAAGATGCTGCACAATGCTAAGTACTATTTCTAAGGACGTACAACATACAATAAGTGTGTAAGACGGGTGTGGGTAGGTGACTTCATTATAGCTTCATGAACTGTCCTGGCACCAGCTCTTACACCGCTGTGATAGAGACGATGTCCTGTTGATAGAGATGGGGCCGGTTGATAGAGATGAGGGTGGTTCGTGACTGCCCCCTGCTGGTGGTTCCAGGTTTGAGATCGGAGAGGGACTGTACATCGGCTGGTGCTCGGCTGTCCTCGCCATCGCCGGCGGCTCGTGTCTCACCTGCTCCTGCAAGATGGGGCACCGAGGAGAAATAGTGAGTAATGAGGCTTTGCTCTTTGCGTATTATATTTTTAATGGGTTGTTTTTCCTGATTTTACTTGCTTCTATTACTTTATAATTTTTTATAATAATTTATAATATATATATATATATATTGTTATTTATTTGTAAAAAAAAAATAACAATCCTACCCTATACCTCCATCACCCCCCCACCCCCCAGCCGCTGCCCTACCCAGCCCAGAGGCACCGTGTACTCCGGCGTCGCACCGACTCGGAGCGGCCGGCAGCACGTACGGACGTAACGCGTACGTTCTGACGTGGGACCGTCACCTTCTACCGTTCTACTGCCAGATGTTGAACAGATCGCTGTGTGTCAGTGTTGTTCGGGTTTTGGGGGATCACTGTAGGAATTTGATTATTTTTTTAATTCGAGCTAACTCTTTTGTTAACGCGAAAATGTTGACACTTGTAAATAATGACTTCCTAACAAAATGTACCAAAGTAATTGAATTAGGTATACATTTTTCTATTGTCTATTGTATGCTTTTAATGTGTTTATATATTATTGTGTTTCTCACCATGAGAGCATACCAAACACATTCGTTTTGACAATTGGAATATTTCGACAATCTTTTCAAATGAATTCTTTAGTGATCTGTTGGCATGTAAATATACACACAAAGAAAGTAGTTTCTGAAAAAAAAATGTTTTGTACAGTTTTATAAAATATCAATTGTAAGTGCATTTTATCTTCTGCATATTTTTTACAACGGCAATGCAATAAAAAAAATACATCCAACATGTTGTACAGACATTCATCTTGCTTTTCATTTCTGGTCAAATAATCAGACCATGATAATAAAAATATTATTATTGAATACATAACGCAGAATAATCCAGACGCCGGTCAGAAATCAGAAATCATCATAATTCGAAAGGGGCGTGACCTGTCGAGGAAAGGACGCGCCCCTTTACAACGATGGTGTTTTCTGACAGGCGTCCTGCTGAGGCGGGACTAAACCTCGGTCCAATCAGAGCGGCCCACGTCTCCAGCCAGGACCGCGGTGCGCTGCGTGGACCAACCAGCGGGGATTGGGGCAGAGAGGGGGCGTCTACCCGGCCGCCCGACAACAAGTTCAGTCCGGTGTTAAAACGCGGCCGTCAGCCGTTGAACGTCGCATCTGAAGTCTCTAAAGTCTTCAGTGCAACCGGATTAAAACGACAATAAGAACCCGATTTAGTATCGATTAGACTGGTGTTGGAGGGAACTACTTAGCGCTGTTTCTGCGCTCTGGGTTTTCCACACGGAGGGGTTTGAGCGCCCGGACCGTAAATACACTGTGTTGTGTCGCTCCTTTTGCTGGGGAAACGATGAGAAGTACAAGAGGACCAGCCGGGGTCCAATGACACGCATTGGCATCTGCAAAGGAATATTAATAATATCAGTATCCTCCATAAGACACAAGAGTTGAGAGGCGGACATGGAGGCGGGTCGGCGGAGCAGCCTGAGCGGGGTCCTGGTGTCCCTGTCCCTGTTTGGTGTGCTTCTGGACATCCAGCTGGACGGTAAAGAACTGTCCTGGTGTCTCTGTCCCGGTTCAGTGTCCCTCCTAGACATCCAGCCTGACGTAAGAACTGTCCTGGTGTCTCTGTCCCTGCTCGGTGTCCTCCTAGACATCCAGCTGGACGGTAAGACCTGTCCTGGGTTCTGCATCTGATGGCATGGGATCAGGGTTCACAACGACCGGCTTCTGCTTCTCAGTTAAAGCACAGAGGTGTTAAACCTCTCTGGAGAACTGTCCCAGTGTCTCCTCCTTGAAACTTCAGCTGCTGCAGAAGAGGTGGTCTGTAGAGGAGGGGTAGTTGGGCCAACTAAACCCTCCTGTCCCCTGCTGAGATGGATCTTTACATTTCTAAATAAAACAAGAGTTTTTGTTTGGCAGCGATTGCAAATCTGCCACGGCACACTTAGTCTTAGGATGTTTTCTATTCAAACCATGACTAAAGTGGTGACGCTCTAACACAGACAGCAGCTCGTCGCCTGGCCCCCCCCTGCCGTCCCGGTATGTGAAGCAGCTCTCTGGTGTTGTGTTTACAGGCGTCCTGGGAGCCACGGCGGTTGGACATCGAGCAGCACTTGGAAATGGGTCGGAAGCTGCTGGCAGCCGGTCAGCTGGCGGAAGCTTTGTCTCACTACCACTCAGCTGTGGGTAAGGTTACACACACGCACACACAAACGGACACAATGACAGAGAGAGACACACACACACATGGGGAGAGGCACACAGAGACACACACACACACACACACACACACACACACACACACACACACACACACACACACACACAAGGAGAGGCACACAGAGACACACACACACACACATGGGGAGAGGCACACAGAGACACTTAGACACGTCAGCGACACTTAGACACGTCAGCAAGCCTGCACAAATACGCAAACGGAGATGCATACGCAAACAGGACACATGAGCGATGGCTTTATACGTCTAGCCAACTTCTATGTTTGCTTCATTAAGCCCTCTGGACTGTATCACTGACCGTGTATAGTGACTCTAGACCCTCGTGCTCGGGTCGGGATACAGACATAAACAACACAAACGACCTGACGTTCACAAATGCATTCTATGGTGTGACGCTGGTGCACACAGATTATGATTACGGGTCCTTATGAAACATACTTCCTGGGTGTGTCATGTACACATGGCTGCGCCTCTGTTTGGTCATGTGACGTTATCTTCTCACAACCTGCCGCCTCCGCCCAACGTGCCACGCGGCCAGCGAGGAGTGCGGCCCTCGTGGGTTCTCTCTTCGTTGGTTGTTCAGGATGCTGTGGGCTGAGGGTGTTGTTCTGACCTCTTCCAGAGGGCGACCCCAAGAACTACCTGACCTACTACAAGCGGGCCGCCGTGTTCCTGGCCATGGGCAAGTCAAGTCCGCCCTGCCCGACCTCACCAAGGCCATCCTGCTCAAACCAGACTTCCTGGCTGTAAGTCCCTGCTAGTCCGGGTTGGCTTTCCCGGGTGATACTTTTCCAAGTCTCCCATATCATGCTCTACCCAACCTGTCTCTCTCTTGTCTTCTCTGGTCTGCAGGCCCGCTGCAGAGAGGAACATCCTGCTGAAGCAGGGCAGCTGCCTGGAGGCGCGAGAGGACTTTGAGGCCGTGGTGAGTATACGCCTGATACCTCAAGTACCCTGATACCCCAAAGTACCCTGGTCTTCCCTAGTTGGCTTTAGCGTTGTTCTCGCCTGACTTGGATGCGTACATAAGCAGAACAGTCGTCTATCGATCTAGAACCGTTCCTCTGGCCCACGCAGTGTTTCTGCTAGAAAAAATTGGTGCCGGTCATGTGACCTGGAAGGTTTCGTTTTAACGTTTTCTTTTTTTTTTACTTCTTTCGATATTGGCAGCTGTGAAGCCTGCGCTGCTGACTTAAAGTCAAATGTATCGCGAGTGTCTCTGCTGCTTGCAATGCGCACAAAGCCTCGTGACTCTTCCTTCCCCAAGGCGGCTTCGCTGAGCAGTCTTTATTAGAGCTTAGATCGGGTCCAGTAAATCCAAGCCCGCACCGGCCCGAGCCCGTGCACGTTCTGTCTGAGCCCGGCCCGACACGTTAACTGTAATTATGAGCCCGAGCCCGATTTCAACCTGACTTTTTTTTTTTTAATGCATGTGTAACTTTGTACACATTTGTTTACTTAGGCCTACTCCTACGCTAAATATATATGTAAGGAATAATATAGAACGCCGGTCATTATCCGGATAATGACCGGCGACGTTCTAGACATTATCCCGCTTATTACACCGCTACTTGCCAAAACACAGACGCTCGATCAAAGGCCCGGCCCGACCCGGCTCAAGGATAGTGGTGGGAAATATCGATGAACCAGAACAGCTTTCTGTTCCTCATAGCAAAGATGCATACAGGAACTAAAGTGGGTTTGTCTGTCTATCTAAATAACTTATTTCTCTCTCATCTCCTCCCTCCTCCTCCTCCCCCCCCCCCCCCCCCCCCTCCTCCTCCTCCTCCTCCTCCTCCCCCCTCTTCCTCCCCCTCCTCCTCCTCCTCCCCCTCCCCCCCCAGCTGGAGCGCTCCCCGGACCAGCAGGAGGCGCGGGAGCAGCTGTTGCGGACCAACGAGCTGGAGGAGCTGCAGGAGGAGGCGCACGCCGCCCACCCACGGCGGAGACTACGGCAGCAGCATCAGCGTGCTGGAGCGCGTCATCGAGGTAACCCCCGAGAGGTTGCGGGTTCGTTCTGCTCCTTAATGACCTGTCTCTGTACTGTCCAACCCCTACCTGCTCCTTAATGACCTCTCTCTGTACTGTCTAACCCCTACTGACCTGTCTCTGTACTGTCTAACCCCTACCTGCTCCTTAGTGACCTGTCTACTGTCAACCCCTACCTGCTCCTTAATGACCTGTCTCTGTACTGTCCAACCCCTACCTGCTCCTTAATGACCTATCTCTGTACTGTCTAACCCCTACCTGCTCCTTAATGACCTGTCTCTGTACTGTCTAACCCCTACCTGCTCCTTAATGACCTCTCTCTGTCCAACCCCTACCTGCTCCTTAATGACCTCTCTCTGTCCAACCCCTACCCTGCTCCTTAATGACCTGTCTCTGTACTGTCTAACCCCTACCTGCTCCTTAATGACCTGTCTCTGTACTGTCCAAACCCCTACCTGCTCCTTCGTGACCTCTCTCTCTGTCCAACCCCTACCTGCCCCTTAATGACCTGTCTCTGTACTGTCTAACCCCTACCTGCTCCTTAATGACCTCTCTCTGTCCAACCCCTACCTGCTCCTTAATGACCTCTCTCTGTCCAACCCCTACCTGCTCCTTAATGACCTGTCTCTGTACTGTCTAACCCCTACCTGCTCCTTAACGACCTGTCTCTGTACTGTCTAACCCCTTCCTGCTCCTTAACGACCTGTCTCTGTACTGTCTAACCCCTTCCTGCTCATAATGAGCTCCATCTGATGCTCTTTGCTTTGGATTGATGCATTGACTAGGTAGTTTATAGTAGACCCAAAGCTGCTGGCAGACCTAATCTGCCTCGACTGCCGTAGTTAAAACAGGAGAGCAGCCTCAGTGGTCACGTGTCTCGAGACAGGCGTGAGCTCATGGTTTGAATCTCCAGGAGGCGTGTTCAGCACTCTGTTCTAACCCAAGCCCCCCCCCCCCCCCCGTCAGATCTCCCCCTGGGACCCAGAGTCGCGGGAGCTGCGGGCCGACTGCTACATCCGGCTGGGGGACCCCCCAGAAGGCCATCCAGGACCTGACCCCCACCACGCGGCTCCGCAACGACAACCGGGCTGCCTTCCTCCAGCTGAGCACCCTGCACTACAGCCTGGGGCAGCACGCAGAGTCCCTGGGGTGAGGGGGGGCAGAGGAAGGGCTGCTGTTCAATCCCACGCAAATTGGGGTGTTGGCATTTAGTGTGTGTGTGTGTGTGTGTGTGTGTGTGTGTGTCTGTGTGTGTGGGGTTTTGTGTATTTGCATTTTGATATTGCCTGGATTAAAGCGTACCTTCTTCTTTGTCTGTTTTTTGTTGTTTTCTCTCTCTCTCTCTCTCTCTCGCTCTCGCTCTCTCTCCAGCCACATCAGGGACTGCCTGAAGCTAGACCAGGACGATAAGGAGTGCTTCAGACACTACAAGCAGGTCAAGAAGCTCAGCAAGCAGCTCGACTCGGCCGTCGAACTCATCCAGGCTGAGAGGTGAGGAAACGGGCCCTTCTGATTGGTTGAAGTGTGTCATGTGACAGCTTGGGGGCGGGCTTGTTAACAGTTTCGTCCAATGGGGCGGAACCATTACTTTTTATTTTCACTTTCAATGAAACAAACACACACACACACACACACGGGAGATGACATGAAACCAAATGTTGTGGTTCCAAAGCTGTGTGTGTGTGTGTGTGTGTGTGTGTGTGTGTGTGTGTGTGTGTGTGTGTGTGTGTGTGTGTGTGTGTGTGTGTGTGTGTGTGTGTGTGTGTGTGTGTGTGTGTGTGTGTTGCTCTCCCTCCGTCAGGTTCGAGGAGGCGATGGAGAAGTACGAGTCGGTGATGAAGACGGAGCCCAACGTGGCCTTCTACACCAACCTGGCCAAGGCCCAGATCTGCTTCTGCCTGGTCAAGGTGAGCCCCTCCAGGGTCCTCCCCTCTTATAAACACCTTTTGGCCTAGGGTCACACCTAGGGTCTTGTATGAAGGAATAAGAAATTGACAGAAAATGAAGCGTCTCTCTCCGACTCCCCCTGCGACCGTTAGCATGTGCTTCTTACCGGCCGCCCGTTGATTAATACGGCGACGGACTGGGCCGTCCGTCCATGTTGGGGTGTCTTTAAAGGCCTGCCTGTGTCCCCCCCCCCCCCCCAGCTCAGGGACCCCCAGGAGGCGATCCACGTGTGTTCAGAGGCCCACCAGCGGGACCCCCGCAACGCCAACGTGCTGCGGGACCGGGCGGAGGCCTTCATCCTCAACCAGGAGTACGAGAAAGGTACCGGCGCTAACGAGGGGACGGGGAGCGGCTTAACGAGCGAGACGAGGCTTAACGAGCAAGACGAGGCGTGGCTCAGGAGCGAGACGGGGAGCGGCTTAACGAGCAAGACGAGGCGTGGCTTAACGAGCAAGACGAGGCGTGGCTTAACGAGCAAGTCAAGGCTTAACGAGCAAGACGAGGCGTCGCTTAACGAGCAAGTCAAGGCTTAACGAGCAAGACGAGGCGTGGCTTAACCAGCAAGACAAGTGAAGTCTTAACGAGCAAGACAAGGCGTGGCTTTCTTTCCCGCTTTATCTCTTGCTCTTCGCATTGTCCCAGTACTTCCCCTTCGACTGGTCGCACTTAAATGTTTTGGGCTGTTCCTCCTAGTTCCCCGAGTTGTTCCCAGACCCGTTGCGTCTCTCCTTCCTCCTCCTCTGGGAGTGGTCTCATCCCGTCGTCTCTCTGTCCCCCCAGCGGTGGAGGACTACCAGGAAGCGCGGGAGTTCGACACGGACAGCAGTGAGATCCAGGAAGGCCTGGAGCGAGCCAAGAAGCTGCTGAAGCTCTCCCGCAAGAGAGACTACTACCGAATCCTGGGGGTCGGCAGGTAGGCTGCACGGGTCCCACAGCCCCCCTCCAGAGAGGGGGGACGGAGAGGAGCACTCTGGTCCTCCCTGTGGTGGAGGGGGTGGAGGAGGAGAACACTCTGGTCCTCACTGTGGTGGAGGTGGTGGTGGTGGTGGTAGAGGAGGAGGAGGAGGAGGAGGACACTCTGGTCCTCCCTGTGGTGGTGGTGGTGGTGGTGGTGGTGGTGGTGGAGGAGGATACTCTGGTCCTCACTGTGGTGGAGGGGGTGGAGGAGGAGAACACTCTGCTCCTCCCTGTGGTGCTGGTGGTAGTGGTAGTGGTGGTGGTGGAGGAGGACAAGAAGAACACTCTGGTCCTCACTGTGGTGGAGGTGGTGGTGGTGGTGGTAGTGGAGGAGGAGGAGGAGGAGGACACTCTGGTCCTCCCTGTGGTGGTGGTGGTGGTGGTGGTGGTGGTGGTGGTGGTGGTGGTGGTGGTGGTGGAGGAGGAGGAGGACGAGAACGAGAAGAACACTCTGGTCCTCACTGTGGAGGTGATGGAGGTGGTGGTGGAGGTGGAGGATAATTCACTAGTACTCGCTGTGTCATACACAGAGGGGGAACATTTAGTGGGTCATCAGGGTAGAATGTGTAACAATCATTTTCCCACGCACACACTCACTCGCATATGAAGGTAACCTAACGATCATACAGGATACAATGGCCCCAGGGTGTGTGCGTGTTTATCTTGACACACCCTTCACCTCTAATGAGGTGTGTGTGTATGGTGCGTCTCCCTGGCACCTCCATTGTGGTGGATAAACCTGCCTCTGATCTGACTCCCAGGTGTGTGTGTGTGTGTGTGTGTGTGTGTGTGTGTGTGTGTGTGTGTGTGTGTGTGTGTGTGTGTGTGTGTGTGTGTGTGTGTGTGTGTGTGTGTGTGTGTGGATAACGTGCCTCTATCTATCTGACTCCCAGATGTGCGTGTGTGTGGTGGATAACACACCTCTATCTATCTGACTCCCAGATGTGCGTGTGTGTGTGTGGTGGATAACACGCCTCTATATATCTGACTCCCAGATGTGTGTGTGCGTGTGTGTGTGTGGTGGATAACACGCCTCTATCTATCTGACTCCCAGATGTGTGTGTGCGTGTGTGTGTGTGGTGGATAACACGCCTCTATCTATCTGACTCCCAGATGTGTGTGTGCGTGTGTGTGTGTGGTGGATAACGTGCCTCTATCTATCTGACTCCCAGGAGTGTGTGTGTGGTGGATAACACGCCTCTATCTATCTGACTCCCAGGAGTGCGTGTGTGTGTGTGTGGTGGATAACGTGCCTCTATCTATCTGACTCCCAGATGTGCGTGTGTGTGTGTGGTGGATAACGCGCCTCTATCTATCTGACTCCCAGGAGTGTGTGTGCGTGTGTGTGTGTGGTGGATAACGCGCCTCTATCTATCTGACTCCCAGGAGTGCGGGTAAGCAGGAGATCATCAAGGCCTACAGGAAGCTGGCTCAGCAGTGGCACCCCGACAACTTCCAGTCTGAGACGGAGAAGAAGGAGGCGGAGAAAAGGTTCATCGACATCGCCTCGGCCAAAGAAGTGCTCATAGACCCAGGTGGGATTATAGATTATTAATAATAATAAATGAAATGTATATAGCGCTTAATATGGTACTCTAAGACGCTTGATTATTGATTGATGTTCTCACAGATGCGTCGTTTCGGTTACTTATTTAGATGTATTCCTATATTCTAGGAGTTATGACACTTGTTTTAGGATGATGCTAGCTTTCCAAAAGAGATCGGTTAAAGGGTTGATCTCGTCTCTCTTTTGTTAATGTTATTGTAAGAAATGTAGCATATCATTCCGGGTTTATTGTGAGAGTAAACCGGTGTGAATCTGTCAGTAGTTCACTCATTATATGAAATGAATGTGTCCGACCGATAGACGGCGCGACAGGGTTGTCCTTGTTCAGGCTGAATCCATCCTTGCGTCTGTCCGGGACCCAGGGTTAACCCTCCATTGTTTCGGTGGTCTTTCTCCCCTCCAGAGATGCGGCAGAAGTTTGACTCGGGCGAGGACCCCCTGGACCCTGAGAGCCAGCAGGGGGGCGGGGGGGGGCAGGGCTCCCACGGGTGGCCCTTCCACTTCAACCCCTTCGAGTCGGGGGGCAACTACCACTTCAAGTTCCAGCACAACTAGAACCAGGGGCCCGGGGTGGCTGGGGGACCATGGTGGGGGCCCCGGCGACGTCTGGACGGGACACTGGGGAGAGGGACGGAGGAAGTACTTTATTTTTTGGGGGGGGGGGGGGGGGGGGGTGGGTGGGAACGGGAGGAACAGCCTGAGCAGTGCTTCACCTCGGACTGGTTTTATTTGTCGTCTTTTTTTATTTGTCGCCTTGTTGGGTGGTCGGGTGGTTGGGTGGTCTGAACCTCGACCGTACCGCAGCCCCCCCCCCCCACCCCCGGGGGCCCCAGTGACTCTCTGGTCGACAAGATGGGGACACCCTGCTTCGGTTACAGTTGGTGGTTTAGTCGAGTCCTTCTGCGATCAAGTCTCTCCCAGCGTGGAGGTGGGGGAGGCGTTGGCGGCGGTGGCGGTGGGGGAGGCGGTGGCGGCTGGACTCAGCAGCGCTTCCTTCTCCACGCTGTCCTTCTGGGACGGGTGATTCTCCCGGTGATTTCTCTGTGCCATTGGTGAATCTCTACCAAGAGACTTCTATTTAGCTTTAGTTTTTTCCCGTTTTCAGTTGCTCACTCTTTGTTCTCGTCTTGGATGGCTTCTACATTTTAAACCGACTGAAGCGGAACTTGAAGATTTTTCATTTTGTTTTATAAAGTCTGGTTGATTCAAGACTTTTAGCATGTACTACTTTTTTAATTTTCTTTCCTTTGTCTCTTCAAGCACATCTTTGTGAACTTGCACTTTTAAAATAAGAAAAAAACATTTCTTAAAAACAACCACTCCAGATTTGGTTAAACCCCAGAATGTTTACTGTGTTCCCTCCTCCTAAATTTCCACCAAGAAAACTCCAGTTGTCGTTTGAAAGTCAAAGGATCAATAAAGTTACCTTTAAGAGCTTGAACCATCAAAATGGCCCCCGGTCGACAGTCTTCACACTGTTGCTCATCACCCGCCTCTCACTCAGCCTACAGGTGGATCCGATACTTACGTTCTCCCGTTTTATATTGTTTACTCGACCTAAGATATACAAAGTCGAACCGACTTTCTTTGGCAGCTCAGACCAACTGTTGCCCCAACCCCCACTGTTAAAGTAGAAGGAAGGTCTGACCGGTTTACATTATTTAACATTTTAAGGTTTGAAAAACCTGATAAATTTGTATTTCTCATTTTCACGTTTATTGGTATTGGTCGTCGAGACATGAATGAAAACAATATTTAAAAGACGAATCGGGATGTCGTATTCCAAGACACTGTAGGTACTGTAAGTTCTTTGAATCAGTCACTGTTTTATTGTAGGAAGCCTGAATGTGACAAACCTTTTGATTTTTAACCAATGGCAGAGGGCCGCTTCCTACAGTTTATAGGGGACTTTGTTGTACCAGAGTTCGTTGCCAAGCTGGGTAAACGGATATGTACAAATATTAAAGTATGAAGAAAAAATAATCCCTTTGTATCAAGTTTATCTGAAAGTCATTTGTTTGCCCAAATGACGAAACAACATCCAATCTGCTTCGTCTACAGTAAGCAAGTTTATTTAAAAACAAAAAATAAGTACAACTCGATCTCGCTTTCAACCCGTTCACTTCGAGTCACACGTTCCAAGCATCCTCATCACACACACACAATTGTCCAAAGGTCTGCAACAAAGTTTTGCCCACACGGCGTCAGAGGGGGTAGGGGATCTCCAGAAGAGCGGAGAGACCATCGACTGCTCCTCGTACCAGGTAATCCGACCTCCCTCGATGGCAGCGACCACCATCTCGACGTGACCCTCGCCCCAGCCCTCCCCTGGAGGCAGGTGGAGGCAGGGCCTCAGTGGCTGCCCCTGAAGCACCCCGCGTCGGCCAGCGTGTCGGCCTCCACCTCGATGGAGACCACGTGGTGGCCGGGGATCATGGCCAGGCCCAGCACCCGCGGCTCCCCCTGGGAGAACATGTCTGCACACAGAGGGAGGAGTCAACACGCAGAGGGAGGAGTCAACACACAGAGGGAGGAGTTAACACCAGGGGTCAACACACAGAGGGAGGAGTCAACACCAGGACCTGGACATAGAGACAGAACCATAGAACCATTCAGTGGGCTGAACCCACTGGTAGAGAACCTTTCAGTGGACTGAGCCACTGACTGATAGTTGATCTACCCGTCATCGAGCCGCAGCTGGGTGGACACTCCAACTTGTAATGAGGCCTATACTAGATAGTGTCACTGCTGGTAAAACAAACCATTGGCGTCTACTATAACAACCAAGGGCTGTGGACTGATGGTTTCAACACGTAGAAGCATCCTCATCATCAGAGGGTCGCAGCTCCTACCTGAGGACTTTAGGAACTCCTGGGCGGACCCCAGGATGACGTTGCAGTCGCGGTCCGTGCAGAGGAAGAGGCCCACCAGGGTCCGGCCGTCCGTCATGCAGATCCGCATGTTCTTGTTCAGCAGCCCCTCCAGCTTCTGTCTGGACGACGACGACGACGACGACGGGGCCTCAAGCTGTCAATCAACAATGAGCCGTCAATCAATGATGAGGGAACGGACAAATGTGTCTGTGCTTTATCAGATTTCACGAACGTACCAAAGGCTATACGCGATATATAAGTAAACCAATGTGATAATGGTTAACACTGATTGTTTGGGGAGGATCACATACGTTACAAGGAGGACCGTTCTCTTCCATCCCTTTTCCCTCTCGGTTTCCGGCGGACGAAATATTCCGACGGACCAGAAAACCGGAACTCTGTGTGACGTAGCTTGGGGGGCATTAACTGCAATATTTTATTATCTATCATTTTCAGAATATATTTAATACAAAGTACTGTGTTTGATAATTCTCTAATCATTGTGTGCCCAGCAATTATTTTAATAAATGTGAAGCGTATTGGTTTTGGCTGCGGTTAACGCCCACTTGGTCTCCAGGGCAACGGGTCCGTTTGGGAGGCGTTCCAATAACATAACGTCGGTCGAGTTTGTTTTTACAACTAAAGATTGAAACTAAGATGCCGAGATCCAAGTACTACACCCCCGACGAGGTGTCCGCTCACAACTCCGCGGCCGACCTGTGGGTCTCCTTCGTGGGCAAAGTGTACGACCTGACGCCGCTGGTGAGGGAGCACCGAGGTAGCTACTGCGCATGTGCGGGCACAAAAAAATACGTAAAAATAATATGATTTTGTCAGGTCACAAAAAGAAACCTCATCTTTCCAGGTGATATTCTGCTGCTGCCAATTATTGAATGCGCAGGAAAGGATATCAGCCACTGGTTCGACCCCAAAACGAAAGACGTGAGTTTGAACTGATTCAGATGCTGTATTCCAAGTGTATGCCAAGAATGCACTCCCTCCCGCTCCCTCCGCTCAACCTCTGCTGGACTACTATGTATCCCCACATCACGACTCACTACAATGGGTGCCCGGTCATTCAGCTGTTCAGCACCCAGGCTCTGGAACTCCCTCCCCCCACACATAAAACAGTCAGACACCATTACAACCTTCAAGTCACAACTCAAAACTCACCTGTTCAAACTCGCACACAACGTCTAACTGATCACTGTTTTGATTGTTTGTTTGTTTTGTTTTGTCTTGTTTTAGTTTTATTTATTTCTTATTTCTTATGTTTATTTATTTATTTTTTCCACAATGTCTTATTTTTTTTTTTAACGATTTATGATGACTATATGCTCTGTAAGGTGACCTTGGGTGTCTTGAAAGGCGCCTCTAAATTAAATGTATTATTATTATTCGTGTTTTAATATTACTGTAACATAATAGTACAATAATCGGATAAATAAATCCCCTAAAACGTCCCACAGATCCTCACCCACGTCGACCCGGTGACCAGCTGCGTGAAGTACTTCACCCCCAGGGGGCGCTTCCTGCACGTCCCCCCGCCGCGGCCCCGCAGCGACTGGGACAACGACTTCGGCCGGCCGTGGTGGAGGGACCCGCGGTACGAGGTGGGGTACCTGACCGCCAAGTCGCGCTGGGTCCGGGTGGTCAACACCCTGACCTCCCAGGAGCAGCTGCTAGAGGTATAATGTTATATATTATATTATTATATATAATTTATAAGTAATGTTATGTATGAGAATATATAAATGATCTCTGATGTATTCCATGCTGCTTATTTTAATATTCATGAATTAAGAATGTTGAAATTGCTCTCTCTCTCTCTCTGGGCGAGAAGCCTTGAGGATGAATGGGCAGCAGGTGTTCGGGTCTTCCTCTGTCTGTAATACATCACGTAATCAGGGGGTAGCCCCTGAACAGCACCACGGGGTCCCCCCCCCCTCCATCCCTCCCACTGCCTCCTCTCTGTCATCCTTGATTTTAGCTGCTGCTGAGCCCCCTCACACACACACACACACACACACACACACACACACACACACACACACACACACACACACACACACACACAAGGGATGGGGTGTGTGTGTGCGCGTGTGTGCGCGTGTGTGTGCGTGTGTGCACACACACACGCACACACACGTACACACAGTTCACCCATGTGTCTCATCACTCCTCTCTCTATTCCTCGAACGTACACAAGTGAATCCCCCCCATGCCTCCCTCCCTCCCTCCCTCCCTGGTCTTATAGGGACTGAAACACACACACACACACACACACAATGGTTGACTGGAAAGTCAGCCACTGTTGCATGGGCTGGTTGCATGCGTACTTATTATATATTATTATAATATATATGAATATATTAATGCAGGACATGCTCACATCTTGGTTCTGGATTTAAGCAAATTTTACCAGATTTATTACCTGAATAATCGATTGAACGCCTGAATCACTGAATCGCTGACTTGAAGGACAACTGTATTCGTAATGGATCGTAACTGAATAATTGACTTCGTCACTGACTAATTGGATGGCTGGTTGATTGACTAATTGGTTGACTGATTCTCTGTGTGCTGATCGACTTGCCTGTTGACTAATTAACTCACTGGCTCACTTATGAACAGGCTAATGTATTAATTGGTTAATTGGTTGATGTGTTCCCCAGGTGTGTCCGGAGGAGACGCTGGAGGAGGTGTTGCATCGCTACATGCGCTACAACGCGCACGCTGGCAGCTACACCTGGAAGCACGCGGGCACCCCGCTCCTCATGGACCGCACCCTCGGGGAGAACGGGGTCCCGGACGAGGACCCCGACATGGACCGCTGCCGGCTGGACCGGGACCTCTTCACCCCCGCCATCTGCCTGTACTTCAACGACGACCTCACCGAGCTGTGACACTGGGGGGGTTATTATGGTCTGTATGCTGCGAAGTCTGACGAGGGTCTGAATGGTATTAAAGTCCATGGATGGTGTTATCGGGAGAGTGTGTTTATCATAGGTTTTATTACAGTCTGTATGCGTTATTATGGTCTGTGTGTTATTATAGGTTATAGGTCTTAGTATGTTCTATATGGCCTGTACGTGTTGTTATAGGTTCTAGGTTTTATTATGGTCTGTGTGTTATTATAGGTCTTATTACAGTCTGTATGCGTTATCATGGTCTGTGTGTTATTATAAGTTATAGGTCTTATTATGTTCTGTATGGTCTGTATGTGTTTATTGTAGGTTATAGCTCTTATTATGGTCTGTATGTGTTTATTATAGGGTAAAGATCTTATTATAACTCCTAACTTCCACTCCTACCTTGATAGAACAAAGCAGTCTGAAGTTTCTCTACCGCATCCAGGGAATGTAATGCAGGCTGTTCCATTACATCAAGATGAATGATCTCCCATCTATAGATATCTCCACATAGCTCCTCTACAGCACGCCAGTACAGAATGTACCAAGACTATTGACAGAGGGCCGAATTTCGTTACTCATCAAATGTTTATTACAGTGTCTTTTCATACAGACGGTGTCCAAATGGCTCTTTTTATATTTTCAACCCACTTTATATGAGAATGGAAACGTGAGCTGGTTTCACTAAAACAAAGGGCAGCACGAGTGCCGTGGGGGGGGGGGGGGGGAGGGAACTGGTGTCCCCGTGGCCTCACTGCCCCCCAGTTGTCAGGCCCGGGCGGTGGGGCTGGAGGTGGACCACGGAGCATCGGGCACAAAGTTACCGGGAAATCCGTCTTCCTTGAAGCAAAACCTCTGTTAAAATCCCCGGTAGGCCGACTGGAAATAGGATCGCTCTGCGTGTTTAACTCCCCGTCTGCCGAGGCGCTGTGCAAATGAAAAACATACATCTCTTCATTTGCATATCTGCTCCTGTCCTCCCCACAAATAGTTAATGTTTTTAAGCAATACAATCTGATGTCGGCATGGGCATGGCTGCGGCATATTTCCCAGCCCCCCTCTCGCAATCCCTCCCCAGCACTGGAAACCCTCCCGCTGAAAACACACGCACGCACACGCGCGCACACACACACACACACACACACGCACATACACACCACACGCACCAAAAATAACATACAGCGGTAGGGTTCTGAAGAATACATAAGGTGGCCATGTTAGGGGGTGTGTGTGTGTGTGTGTGTGTGTGTGTGTGTGTGTGTGTGTGTGTGTGTGTGTGTGTGTGTGTGTGTGTGTGTGTGTGTGTGTGTGTGTGTGTTTAGGAGGCGTCTGCAATGCAGACGCTGCGTGATGTTGGAAAGTGACTGTAAACGGACGAGTCGCTCGAATGCGTTTTCTGATCAGGGAGGGGGGGGGGGGGGGGGGGTGCACACAAGACACAAGTAACTGTGTAACTTACATGCATTCGCGCGCACATACACAGACGCGCATACACACACGCACACGCACACACCCCTTTCCTGGTAACAATGTGTACATTTTTAAGATGGGAGGGGGCGACTACAGGCAGAGAGGGGGGAGAGACAGAGAGAGAAAGAGAGAGAGAGAGAGAGAGAGAGAGAGAGAGAGAGAGAGAGAGAGAGGGAGGAGGGGGTGCGTTCTGAAATAATATAGTCAGCCATTTTTTTATGTAAGGGGATTTTTTCTTATGGGGGGGGTTGTTAAAAAATAAATATAAGGTCGGCCATCTTTGTTGCGTTGCCTAGTGTAAAATATTCCAAACGCCCCCCACTCTCCTGGTCCGATTTGAATATTAAATAAACATCCCATAATCCAGGGAGAAACCCGCTTTCTGGACCCGGGAGCGGGACCCGATGAGAGGATTATGATGTCCTCTCCTCTCCGCTCCTCCGAGGAGGACGAGGCGCTGCGCTCCGAGGGAGGAGGAGGGTTCGATGAGGACCGGGACGAGGAGCGGGACCCGGGCGGAGGAGACCAGCACGAGGACCCGCCGGACTGGGACTGCGGCGGCGACATCAAGCCCCCGGCGGCGCTCGCGCCAGGTAGGCTACAGTAGAGACGGGCGAGAAGGAGTCGGGAGCGCGCGCTCGGAGAATAGAAACACGCTTACGATGGAGGCGAGAAATCCACCCCTGTGTGTGTGTGTGTGTGTGTGTGTGTGTGTGTGTGTGTGTGTGTGTGTGTGTGTGTGTGTGTGTGTGTGTGTGTGTGTGTGTGTGTGTGTGTGTGTGTTTCATGCTGCTGCCGTGTCTCTCGACCCGGTCCCGGTCCAAGCCAGCTCCCTACGAGTTGGGGACCAACTTAGAGCAAACTTGAAGCCATAACGGTCTCTGGTCGCTGGTCCTCGCTGGTCGCTGTTCCTCTCTGGTCTCTGCAGCCTCGCGTCGTCTCCCACTGTCAGCCGGACTGATCTCCCTCTGGGGGACCGCTGCCCCGCGGCGTCTGGTCCTGTATTGGACCGGGTCTGGTCCCGCACTGGACCGTGGACCGGGTCTCGGTACCGCGGGTCGTGGTACCAGGTCGCGGTACCGGGCCGGGTCGTGGTACCAGGTCGCGGTACCGGGTGTTATGGTAGCGGGCCGTGGTACTGGGGGTCGTGGTACCGGGGGTCGTGTTAACGGGCCTGGGTACGGAGTCGTGGTACCAGGGACTCAGGGAGTCGTGGTACCGGGGGTCTTGACACCCTGAGCTGTGATACCCCGGGGTGATGACAGGGTTACATTTCATGTGCGACAGACTTCATTCACCCCGGTCGAAAGTGGTGGCTAGTCGGCTCCCGGGAACACCAGGTATTGATCCACGGCGAGGATCGAAACCTGGGTTTATATCTGATCAGTAGAATCAGGGGTCGGAAAACAAATCAACACGTTTAGATTTGATTAATTAAGATATTTTATCCAAGACCATCTACGACGATGGAGTGAGTCAGGCTCATGGAAGTTTCCCTGGGAGTCTAAGCAGCCGATGTCGGCGAATCAAAGTCACCCGGGGATCTCCTCCACGCGCTCGCGCTCTGTCGGCTCGACGGGGGGGCGTTTGATTCCCGGCGCGCGGCGGCCCGTTACCACCAGAGCCAGAGGAAGTGGGTCACCAGCTAATTGCTCCGCATAATTAGCACCTTTTCCCGAGCCACCCCTTCACGAAGGGGGCAGCAGTCAAATCGATTAAACTGGCGTCCCACTGAGGGGTCTTAACCCCCCGGGCGACCCGCTCCGTGGGGGGGTCGAGCGGCGGAAGATCAAACGGCGGGAGAAAGTGTTTCTGTTTCATCGGACCGCGGCGGCCTTTGAATCCCCGACACTCGCGGGTGTGACGACGCCGCCTCTGGCTGTTCTCGTTCGGCTGCAGCTCGCACGTCGAGTCGGTAGGACGTGGGCACTGCTAGCGACACAGCAGACAACATACACACAAAACAGTCAGCCTAGCAGGCGGGCTGGGAGATGTCTGCCTCCCTCATGCGGGTTAGGCTCCCCTCATACTGGTACTGCTGCCTCTGTGTGTCGCTTTTCACCCCTGGGCCGTTTCCCAGCGGCTCTGTCCCGTCATTCTTTCTGTCTCTCTCTTTAGTTCCCATGTTAATGTTTGGTTCATACGGTGGGCTTTTACAAATTCGTCCACGACAACCGACTCTAGCCATATATGCGCTGGACCAGAATCGTTTATTTTTTAGCCATAAATATTCCTTTAATATAATATTCCTATGTGAACCAACAATCTTAATTTAGCTGTGGGCCCTCTTCATCGTGGTTCCCGCCTTATCCAACCTATCTTGCTTTTACTGCATTGCAAAAGTCTGATAGAAATACACTGTAGTGTTCAGCCCACAGCCCAACGTGATCCAAACAGCCACGTCTTTATTAACCAGCCGCCGCCTCCCATTGAAGCAGCAGCAGCCAGCTAATCCAATTACCCAGACAATAACCGGAACTAATTTGGAGTGCGTTGGAATTCAGCGAGGGGTCGGAGGTCAAGAAGCCTCCTTCTCCAACTGCCGTTGAGTTGATCCCAGATTATCTGGGTGTCCTGGTGGCCTTTGAGTGGATTGTCTCTGGTCGGATGCTAATGTAACACGATTCTCTCTCTCTCTCTCTCTCTCTCTCTCTCTCTCTCTCTCTCTCTCTCTCTCTCTCTCTCTCTCTCTCTCTCTCTCTCTCTCTCTCTCTCTCTTTATCCTCTCATCTGATTGGTCCTGGCAGAGGAGAAGGCACCGGACAGGGCAGGCCCCGTCCGGAAGAAAGGACGTCCGAAGAAGAAGAAGGAGCCCAAGGCCAAGGAAGAGGGGAAGCCCGCCAAGCCCAGGAAACGCAAGAAGATCGTAAGTAATGCCATGGCGGGCTCACCTAGCGATGGCTTACTGAGGCCAAACAGCTGTGACACCGATAGTTCAAGGGATAAGAGGAGAGAGAGAGAGAGAGAGAGAGAGAGAGGATAACCAGGTATACTTCATTGTGCTCAGGGTCGCTAATTCAGGGCCCCCGAGGCTCCCTCCGTGCTAGCGTACTCCCACTAACATACAGGGGGCAGCCTTCAGAAATATGGCTGAAAAAGAGGCAAAGGCTGGCCTTTCATTGCTAGCCTCCTTCCATAAAGTGAAACTCAATGGCAAATTCCATCTGCAGCAACAGCACCACCTAGGGAGGTCTGGTGGGAAACCGGTACTGCAGCTGTGATTCTGACCCCCTGTGTTGTTCCTGTGGAGGCCGCTCAGGACAGCGACGTAGAGCGCGACTCGGAGCGAGAGCGCGACTTCGGTCAGAACTCGGACAGCGTGGCCAGCGACTATGGGTCCGGGGAGAGGAAGAAAAAGAGGAAACACAAGGAGAAGAAGGAGAGGAAAACCAAGAAGAAGAAAAAAGACGACGCCGACCGCGACAGCAGCCAGGAGGAGACGTCCAAGGTGAGCTAACACGAGGCCGCTGGGCTTGGCCTCCAGACAGAGGCAGGCGAGGCTCGTCTGGACCTCTGGAGGTCTAGAGCAGCTCGCCTCGTCGAATGTATTTCTGACATCTCTATTTTGTTTGATAACCGCGGTGGTCTCTGATTGGTGCATGATGCACATACACCGCTCTGATTGGTGGGTTTCCCTCCCCAAGCAGCCAATAGAGCAGAAGACGTCGGCCCAGCTGGCCAGGGAGTGGGGCCTGGAGGATGTGGACCACACCTTCACGGAGGGGGACTACAAGGAGCTGACCAACTACAAGGCCTTCAGCCAGGCCATGAGGTACCGAGCTCTGCCCCGTCGGGCCGGACCAATGGGCCCCGAGTGGAGCGTTGAAGGGTCTAACGGCCACCCGCTGGGCTCAAAGGGACGCGTTGAGTGATGGCGGAACCCAAACACCAGACAGGAGTTTCACTTTCCCGTCTAAGAGGTTTCTTGTATGGAAAGAAAGACACTGCACTGTTTATGCATTCTTAATGAATCGTAGAATATAGATCAATGTGGTGACTCAGGCCAGGCAGGGGGAATAGAACACACGCTGAAATATATATTCAGGGAAGGGGAAGGGGTAGGGGAAATTCTGAGCAGCAGTCTTATACTGTGTGTGTCTCTCTCTATCTGTCTGTCTGTCTGTCTGTCTGTCTGTCTGTCTGTTTGTCTCTCTCCCTCTCTCTTTTACTCTGTCTCTGTCCGTCTCTCTTCGTCTCTCACGCTCGCTCTCTCTGCTCTCTCTCTGTCTCTTTCTCTTTTTCTTTGTCCCTCTCTCTTTCTGTCTGTCTGTCTGTCTGTCTGTCTGTCTGACTGACTGTCGGTCTGTCTGTCTGTCTCTCTTTCTCTCAGGCCGATGATCGCTAAGATGAATCCTAAGATCCCGATGTCTAAGATGATGACCATCCTGGGCGCCAAGTGGCGGGAGTTCAGCTCCAACAACCCCTTCAAGGGCAATGCCGCCGCCGTGGCCGCCACCGCCGCCGCCGCCGCCATCGCTGTTGCCGAGCAGGTCTCCGCGGCAACCGCCTGCCCCGAGCCCCCACCCCCACCCCCACCCCCACCCCCACAGCCGCTGCTGCCGCCGCCCCTCCGTAGGGCCAAGACTAAAGAGGGCAAAGGTCAGTGGAATGATGAGACGTACGACAAAACATAGCGTCTGCAGAGGAGTCGACCTCAACGCAATTTCCTGTCTCTGACTTCCTGTGAGCTGTGCACGCCAGTTAACGGTCCCTGGAGGGAGAAGAATAAGGACATGATTAGAAGAACAACAAACCAAAATATCACACACGTAGCGTAAACGGATATCCCTCTATCTGTCTCTCGCCTGTCTCCTCTAAACCTGTGAAATCGCTTCCTCCCAAGCGTACCAGGAAGTCCCGCCCTCTCTCTCTAATAACACACATTTGAAGCCCCCCATTACTTCCTCTCGTGAGACGAGAACGACTGGGAAAAGGTTCACTTCATCCGCTAGCTTTGACCATTCAAGCCGGCAGTTTGGATACGCTTTCACTGTTCAATGTATTGCATTAATAATAATAACAAGCAACACTATGTAAGGACATTCATAGGCGATTATAAAACCACAATTACAATTTTTCTGTATCCATTTTTGTTTTAATTCCACATTCACATATTTCCATGTGTACCTGTTCTTACTCTCCAGGACCGGGATACAAGAAGCGCAGTAAAAGTCCTCGTGTTTCGGACAAGAGGAAGGCAGCGGCTCAAGCCAAAGCTAAGAAGATGACCCCCATACGCATCAAACTGGGACCAACCGCCGGCAAGAGGAAGAAGAGCTGCTCTGTGAGTACTGAACCCCGAAGAGCGTCTCTGTGAGTACTGAACACAGAAGAGCTGCTCTGTGAGTACTGAACACAGAAGAGCTGCTCTGTGAGTACTGAACACAGAAGAGCTGCTCTGTGAGTACTGAACACAGAAGAGCTGCTCTGTGAGTACTGAACACAGAAGAGCTGCTCTGTGAGAACTAGAGCGGAGATTCAAACACATCCTGGAATTGAAAAAATGGACATTCACAGATTGATAGCACCTTCTTACAGTTGCATTATTCACCTGTTGTACAAAGTATGCTATTGATTCATCAAAAATATGTTTGTTAAAATGTTTTTAATTTGCATTTTAGATAGATATGTTTAGAAAAGTAGAGAGAAAAGTTATAAAACATTTAAATAAGTTAAGCAGAGAAAAATGAGAGGAAGTTAAAATGCCTGATCTTGAAGAAAACAGAAAAACGGAAGCAGCAGTACAGTGTGCCTCACTGCATGTCTCACTGCGTGTCTCACTCTCACTGCGTGTCTCACTGCACGCCTCGCTGCGTGTCTCACTGCGTGCCTCACTGCATGTCTCACTGCGTGTCTCACTCTCACTGCGTGTCTCACTGCACGCCTCGCTGCGCGTCTCACTGCGTGTCTCACTGCGTGTCTCGCTGCGTGTCTCACTGCGTGCCTCACTGCATGTCTCACTGCGTGTCTCACTCTCACTGCGTGTCTCACTGCACGCCTCACTGCGTGTCTCACTGCGCGTTTCACTGCGTATCTCACTGCGCGCCTCACTGCGGGTCTAACTGCGTGTCTAACTGCGTGCCTCACTGCGTGCCTCACTGCGTGCCTCACTGCGTGTCTCACTGCATGCCTCGCTGCGTGTCTCACTGCATGCCTCGCTGCGCGTCTCACTGCGCGTCTCACTGCGCGTCTCGCTGCGCGCCTCGCTGCGTGTCTCACTGCGTGCCTCATTGCGTGTCTCACTGCATGCCTCGCTGCGCGTCTCACTGCGCGTCTCACTGCGCGTCTCGCTGCGCGTCTCGCTGCGTGTCTCGCTGCGTGTCTCGCTGCGTGTCTCGCGTGTCTCACTGCGTGCCTCACTGCGTGTCTAACTGCGTGCCTCGCTGCGCGTCTCACTGCGCGTCTCGCTGCGCGTCTCGCTGCGTGCCTCACTGCGTGTCTCACTGCGTGCCTCGCTGCGTGTCTCACTGCGCGTCTCACTGCGACCTGGTGTCTCCTCTCTGGGAGCAGAGCGAGGAGGAGGAGGAGGAGGAGTCGGAGGGCCAGGAGGACTCCTCCGTGCACAGCTCCTCGGTGCGCTCCGACAGCTCGGCACGCGTGAAGAAGAGCAAGCGAGGACGGCCGCTGAAGAAGAAGAAGAAGGGTGAGCTGACCTGAGTTCGACCCCCGCACCGCTGTACGCGCGGTATTACTTCATGAATGAAACGCACGACTGAGGATGTCTTGTTGTATATGTGAGGGTGGTTCCTTTGTATGGATCAGTGCATTTAATGATGATATTCCCTCCAATTTTAAGTTTGGTTCATTGTGAATTATTTTGAAGGTATTTTCTTTGATACAGATTTGGTGGGTGAAATTTGGCGTTTTGCAGATTTAATGATATAGACATTTTCATGAATGAATCTCTGTCTGTCTGTCTGTCTGTCTGTCTGTCTGTCTGTCTGTCTGTCTGTCTGTCTGTCTGTCTCTGTCTCTGTCTCTGTCTCTGTGTCTCTCTCTCTCCTCACCCAGCGGCGGGTGAGGCGGGGGAGGCGGTGGGGGGGGACGGCTACGAGACGGACCACCAGGACTACTGCGAGGTGTGCCAGCAGGGGGGTGAGATCATCCTGTGTGACACCTGTCCGCGGGCCCACCACCTGGTCTGCCTGGAGCCCGAGCTGGAGAAGGCCCCCGAGGGCAAGTGGAGCTGCCCCCACTGTGTGAGTCTTACACACGCACGCACGCACGCACGCACGCACGCACGCACGCACGCACACACACACACACACACACACAACACTGACTGACTGACTGACTGACTGACTGACTGACTGACTCTCTTGACTGTATCTCTCTTACGGCCTCTCTAAGCACGTGGGCCTTATCTACTCTGTTGCTAGGAAACCTGTGGATGCTCCGGGCATAATATTTTCTGACAGTTGAGGCTGGTGTTTTATGCATAATTGGTAACAAGCAGCTAGCGCAGGTTCTTCCTGTCACCAGTGGGTTCAGCGCTCTGTCTCTGTTCACGATGTGCTCCGGAGCTCAGAGCTGTAACGACTGAATGAATGATTAGACCGCGGTGACCTTCAGAGAGCTGGATGGACTTTAGGAACTCATTGCCTGGACTTAACTTCTGCTTGGGCTGAAACACCAGCGCACACGGCGAGTGGCTTGAAGTGTGTTCGATACCTTCTCCTCGTCTTCTCCTTCTCACCTCCTTCTCTTCTTCTTATCTCCTCCTTCTTTCCTCCTCCTCTCCTCCTCCTTCTTTCCTCCTCCTCCTTCTCTCCTCCTCCTCTCCTCCTCCTCTCTTCCTTTCTCCTCCTCCTCTCCTTCTTCTCTTCGTCTCGCCTCGTCCTCTCCTCCTCACCTCCTTCTATTCTTCTTCTCACCTCCTTCTCTTCTCCTTTTCTCCTCCTCGTCTCCTCCTCCTCCCCCTCCTCCTCCTCCTCGTCTCCTCGTCTCCTCCTCCTCTCCTCCTCCTTCTCTCCTCCTCTCCTCCTCCTCTCCTCCTCCTCCTCCTCTCCTCCTCCTCTCCTCCTCCTCCTCCTCCTCCTCCTCCTCCTCCTCCTCCTCCTCCTCCTCCTCCTCCTCCTCTCCTCCTCCTCCTTTCCTCCTCCTCTCCTCCTCCTCTCCTCCCCCTCTCCTCCTCCTTCTCTCCTCCTCCTTTCCTCCTCCTCCTCTCCTCCCCCTCTCCTCCTCCTTCTCTCCTCCTCCTTTCCTCCTCCTTCTCTCCTCCTCCTCCTCCTTCTCTCCTCCTCTCCTCCTCCTCTCCTCCTCCTCCTCCTTTCCTCCCCCTCTCCTCCTCTCCTCCTCCTCCTCCTCCTCCTCCTCCTCCTCGTCTCCTCCTTTCCTCCTCCTCCTCCTTTCCTCCTCCTCTCCTCCTCCTCTCCTCTCCTCCTCCTCTCCTCCTCCTCTCCTCCTCCTCCCCTCCTCCTCTCCTCCTCCTCTCCTCCTCCTCCTCTCCTCCTCTCCTCCTCCTCTCCTCCTCTCCTCCTCCTCTCCTCCTTCTCTCCTCCCCTAAAGGAGAAGGAGGGCATCCAGTGGGAGGCGAAGGACGAGGACTTTGAGGAGTTTGAGGAGGAGTGCGGCGAAGACCGTATGGCCGCCCCCCCCGCCGCCGCCGCCGCCCCCCGTCGTCCGTCCCCGTGGCGACGGTGACGGGCGGGGGGGGCGGGGCTGGTAGAGGAGGAGGAGGAGGAGGAGGAGGACGACGACCACATGGAGTTCTGCCGGGTGTGTAAGGACGGAGGGGAGCTGCTCTGCTGCGACGCCTGCACCTCCTCCTACCACATCCACTGCCTCAACCCCCCCCTGCCACACATCCCCAACGGGGAGTGGCTGTGTCCGCGCTGCCTGGTGGGTCCTGGGGGGGCGTCCGGGATGGCTGTTGGGTGGTGTTTTGGTTTTGTATGGTTAGGATTATGTGTTGTGTTATGCTTTCGAGAACCTTGTTAGTGCTGTGTTGGGTTGTGCTCTGTTGTGAAGTGTAGCTGTGGGATGTGTGGTGCTTTGTTGTGATGCGTTGTGTGTTGTTGTATTGCTGTGTTGTTGTGTGATGTGTGGGGCTTTGTTGTGATGCGTTGTGTGTTGTTGTATTGCTGTGTTGTTGTGGGATGTGTGGGGCTTTGTTGTGATGTGTTGTGTGTTGTATTGCTGTGTTGTTGTGTGATGTGTGGGGCTTTGTTGTGATGTGTTGTGTGTTGTTGTATTGCTGTGTTGTTGTGTGATGTGTGGTGCTTTGTTGTGATGTGTTGTGTGTTGTTGTATTGCTGTGTTGTTGTGTGATGTGTGGGGCTTTGTTGTGATGTGTTGTGTGTTGTATTGCTGTGTTGTGTGATGTGTGGTGCTTTGTTGTGATGTGTTGTGTGTTGTTGTATTGCTGTGTTGTTGTGTGATGTGTGGTGCTTTGTTGTGATGTGTTGTGTGTTGTTGTATTGCTGTGTTGTTGTGTGATGTGTGGGGCTTTGTTGTGATGTGTTGTGTGTTGTTGTATTGCTGTGTTGTTGTGTGATGTGTGGTGCTTTGTTGTGATGTGTTGTGTGTTGTTGTATTGCTGTGTTGTTGTGTGATGTGTGGTGCTTTGTTGTGATGTGTTGTGTGTTGTTGTATTGCTGTGTTGTTGTGGGATGTGTGGTGCTTTGTTGTGATGTGTTGTGTGTTGTTGTATTGCTGTGTTGTTGTGTGATGTGTGGGGCTTTGTTGTGATGTGTTGTGTGTTGTATTGCTGTGTTGTGTGATGTGTGGTGCTTTGTTGTGATGCGTTGTGTGTTGTTGTATTGCTGTGTTGTTGTGTGATGTGTGGTGCTTTGTTGTGATGTGTTGTGTGTTGTTGTATTGCTGTGTTGTTGTGTGATGTGTGGGGCTTTGTTGTGATGTGTTGTGTGTTGTATTGCTGTGTTGTGTGATGTGTGGTGCTTTGTTGTGATGCGTTGTGTGTTGTTGTATTGCTGTGTTGTTGTGTGATGTGTGGTGCTTTGTTGTGATGTGTTGTGTGTTGTATTGCTGTGTTGTGTGATGTGTGGTGCTTTGTTGTGATGTGTTGTGTGTTGTTGTATTGCTGTGTTGTTGTGTGATGTGTGGTGCTTTGTTGTGATGTGTTGTGTGTTGTTGTATTGCTGTGTTGTTGTGTGATGTGTGGGGCTTTGTTGTGATGTGTTGTGTGTTGTTGTATTGCTGTGTTGTTGTGTGATGTGTGGGGCTTTGTTGTGATGTGTTGTGTGTTGTTGTATTGCTGTGTTGTTGTGTGATGTGTGGTGCTTTGTTGTGATGTGTTGTGTGTTGTTGTATTGCTGTGTTGTTGTGTGATGTGTGGGGCTTTGTTGTGATGTGTTGTGTGTTGTATTGCTGTGTTGTGTGATGTGTGGTGCTTTGTTGTGATGCGTTGTGTGTTGTTGTATTGCTGTGTTGTTGTGTGATGTGTGGTGCTTTGTTGTGATGTGTTGTGTGTTGTATTGCTGTGTTGTGTGATGTGTGGTGCTTTGTTGTGATGCGTTGTGTGTTGTTGTATTGCTGTGTTGTTGTGTGATGTGTGGTGCTTTGTTGTGATGCGTTGTGTGTTGTTGTATTGCTGTGTTGTTGTGTGATGTGTGGTGCTTTGTTGTGATGTGTTGTGTGTTGTTGTATTGCTGTGTTGTTGTGTGATGTGTGGTGCTTTGTTGTGATGTGTTGTGTGTTGTTGTATTGCTGTGTTGTTGTGTGATGTGTGGGGCTTTGTTGTGATGTGTTGTGTGTTGTTGTATTGCTGTGTTGTTGTGTGATGTGTGGTGCTTTGTTGTGATGTGTTGTGTGTTGTTGCATTGCTGTGTTGTTGTGTGATGTGTGGTGCTTTGTTGTGATGTGTTGTGTGTTGTTGTATTGCTGTGTTGTTGTGTGATGTGTGGTGCTTTGTTGTGATGCGTTGTGTGTTGTTGCATTGCTGTTTTTTTTCCTATTTAACCCTAAACATCTGCTTGTGGTTCCCTTTCTCTTCCTGGTAGTGTCCACCAATCACAGGGCGGGTCCAGAAGATCCTCCACTGGCGCTGGGGGGAGCCCCCGGCCCCCACGGCCGTGGCCCCGCCCCCTGACGCCGCCCCCGACGCCCCGCCCCCGCCCCCCATGAAGGGCCGGTCGGAGAGGGAGTTCTTCGTGAAGCTGACGGGGCAGTCCTACTGGCACTGCACCTGGATCACTGAGCTGCAGGTGAGGGGGGGGGCTTCCATAGCCTGAACCTGATGTTAACACATGATGTTAACATGTTATCGTTCACACACTTCAAAGACCATAACAATATACACTCTAGCAATAGCACTAACTAACATTCACCCATGTCGCTCTCTCTCTCTCTCTCTCTCCTCTCTCTCTCTCTCTGTCTCTCTGTCTCTCTGTCTCTCTGTCTCTCTCTCTCTCTCTCTCTCTCTCTCTCTCTCTTCCCCCCCCCCCCCCCTCTCTCTCTCTCTCTCTCTCTCCCCCCCCCCCACCCCCTCTCCCTCTCTCTCTCCCAGCTGGAGATCTTCCACTCTGTGATGTACAGGAACTACCAGAGGAAGACGGACATGGACGAGCCCCCGCTGCTGGACTACGGCTCGGGGCCCGAGGAGGAGGGGGGGAGGGGGGGAGAGGGCGGGGCGGGCGGGGCGGCGGGCCAAGGACCCGCAGTACGCCGCCCTAGAGGAGCAGTACTACAAGTACGGCATCAAGCCTGAGTGGATGATGATCCACCGCATCATCAACCACAGGTAGGGGGGGGGGGGGGTGAGAGTGTGTGTGTGTGTGTGTGTGTGTGTGTGTGTGTGTGTATTTGTGTGTGTGTGTGTGTGTATTTGTGTAAGTCAGTGTGTGTGTGTGTGTGTGTGTGTGTTAGGCTTTGACTTTTGCCCAAAAATCGTTATTTTGTTTATTAATATTAATATTCAATTATATTTGAATATTTATTAATGATATTTTGACCATTAAATGCCTTCAGTAAGACCTGGATTGGGCTTCGCGAGTTTTTTTTACCGGCGTTGCTATGGTTACCGGTCTTGCGTGTTCCAACGGTTTATTAGGTTTCTAATAAATCACTGTCTAATCAATTCTTCATTCACTGCCTCTTCCGTGGTCATTACAATATTATGAGTAGACTGCGGGGGGTTCTCCGACGTCTCTCCCTCTTGACCATAACAGGTTCCAATATTAAGGGCAGCCTAATATTCGTTCGAATTTGGATTTATTTTTTGATATTCGAATTATTCAAATAACGATGTTCAAAAGCCCTAGTGTGTGTGTTTGTGTAAGTCAGTGTGTGTGTTTGTGTAAGTCAGTGTGTGTGTGTTTGTGTGTGTGTGAGTTAGAGCATAGAAACCCGACCCGGCCCGACGGACCTGTCGGGCCGGGTCGGGTTTAGATAAATATTTAGAAGTGGCGCCGGGGTCCGGGGCGGCCTCGTTAACAGCGAGCCCTCTTCTTGCTTGTTGCAACTCGTGCTTGTTGCGCTCATCTGTTGACATTACCAGAGGCCTTGCAGTTGTTTAATAAAGGCGTGCTTTCATAAACACAAACGTTACGTGTCATTAGTAGGAGAAGAAATAGACTTTAACTGTGTTGGGCTCGGCTACGTCTCCGTCGGACGCAGGCCGAGCTCGGACAGAAGAGCGCGTTCCGTTCTGCGCTCTAGTGTGAATGTGTGTGTGTGTGTATGTACGTGTGATGTGTTTGTGTGCATGTGTGTGTGTGTGTGTGTGTGTGTGAGTGTGTGTCCGTCCGCCTGATTCACTGACAAACCGACTGTGCAGCTCATGTGTGTCTATGTACGGTGTCCTGTGTGTGCCCCCCCCAGCGTGGATAAGAGGGCGGGGTACCACTACCTGGTGAAGTGGAGGGACCTGACCTACGACCACAGCACCTGGGAGAGGGACGCCCTGGACATCCCCCTGTTCTCCGTCTACAAGGCGGGCTACTGGAGGCACCGGTACCACACGCACACACACACACACACACACACACACACACACACACACACACACACACACACACACACAACACACACACACACACACACACACACACACACACACACACAGAGACACGCACACACACACACACACACACGCACACAGAGACACGCACACAGACACACACACACACACACACGCGCGCGCACACACACGCACGCACGTGCGCACACACACACACACACACACGCGCGCACACAGACACGCACACACACACACACACAGAGACACGCACGCACATACACACACACACACACAGACACGCACACAAACACACACACGCACGCACACACACACACACACACACACACACACACACACAGAGACACGCACCCACACACACACAGAGACACGCATGGACACGCACGCATGCACACACAGAGACACACACACTCACGCACACACACACACACACAAGCATGGACCACACGCACACAGGCACGCAAACAAACACATACACACAGACACACATAGACACACACACAACAAGGAAAAATGACACACACACTTATACACAGTTAAACACACAGAGACAAACGCGCGCACACACATACACACCCTGTCTCTCACTGCCCTTCCCTCCGTCCGTCTGTCCGTCCCTCAGCGATGAGGTGCTGAAAGACGACCCGGAGAAGCTGAAGAAGATGAGGGTCCGGACCCAGGAGGGGGACGAAGAGGCCCCAGGGACGCCCGTCAACGACGTGAGTCGGACCCCGGTTTGTCTCGAGATGAGGATAAAGATAAGAAACGTTTTCAATCTGCTGACACGCAGATACACAACCGCCTCAGCCAGTGGGGCGTTAACCACCGGCTTGCATTGCTTTGGATAAGGCAGGGATTCATATTCAATCCTAGAAATGCAATGTCTAGAACTGGTAGCACGTAAGAAATGTAGGCACAGCCAGCACAGCGACGGATCAGCTCCATGTGTGTATGTGGCGCCCTCTAGCGGCCAGACACGCGCCAAATCATGTAACAGGACGTGTTATTGACATACTGACATTTAAATCAACATTTAGAGCGTTCAGTATCCAAAGCGACTTGCAATAAGTCCATTCGTCAGAAGAAAGAGAAACAACTATATATATCGCTGTCGATACAATAAGGATGTTCATAGAACCAAGTGCCAAGCACTAACTATCACTAGGTTAACCCATTCCCCGTATACAACACAGATAGCTAGGATAAGCTGCTACACAATGCTAGGTACCATGTTTAGGTGCAAGGACGTAGCACAGACAATAAGTGTGTAGGAGGGTTGTGGGGTTAAGGGGGGACGCTATGCAGAGTTGGGGTGTACTGGGGTGAGTCGGTCTGGTGACCTCGCTGAACCCTGACCGTCTCCCCCCAGCCCACCATCAAGTACGAGGAGCAGCCGGAGTGGGTGACGTCCACGGGGGGCACGCTGCACATGTACCAGCTGGAGGGGCTGAACTGGCTGCGGTTCTCCTGGGCCCAGGGCACCGACACCATCCTGGCCGACGAGATGGGCCTGGGCAAGACCATCCAGACCATCGTGTTCCTGTACTCCTCTTCAAGGAGGTACCGCTCATATTCATATTCATATCAGGATTAATAAGATATCAGATGGTACTATAATGAGGACCAGCGTCTTCCTCTACTCCCTCTTCAAGGAGGTAGTATTAATATTAACGATCCCCTGCACGGCGCGGCCAGCTGGAATGAATGATTCGTCCTGTTCCCGCTCTGCAGCTCATATCGGCTCCGCCGTGAATCCTCCCATCCTTCGTTGTGCGTTTTATAGCCCATGTTATGGAGAAATCACTGCTCTAAAGACACGTACCGGAAAGTAAGGCCCGCGTTATATCGAATTTGTGGTATGTCGAACCCTGTTTTATCACGGTTTAAGTGTAGTACTAATGTCAATATATATAATATCCCTAGAGGAGGAAATAATAATAATGTTATGTAAGAATAGCAGGTGAATGCAAGTCACACACACAGAGCTGACCGACACACACACACACACACACACACACACACACACACACACACACACACACACACACACACACACACACACACACACACACACACACACACACACACACACACACACACACACACACACACACACACACACACGCACGATCTATGAAAAACGACAACTCCCATGTGTGACAGTGGTTCATTTCTGTGTGTGTGTGTGTGTGTGTGTGTGTGGTCCTTGTGTGTGTGTGAGTGTGTGTGTGTGTGTGTGTGTGTGTGTGTGTGTGTGTGTGTGTGTGTGTGTGTGTGTGTGTGTGTGTGGTCCTTGTGTGTGTGTGTGTGTGTGTGTGTGTGGTCCTTGTGTGTGTGTGTGTGTGTGTGTGTGTGTTTGTGTGTGTATGTGGTCCTTGTGTGTGTGTGTGTGTGTGTCCAGGGCCACACCAAGGGCCCCTTCCTGGTGAGCGCCCCCCTCTCCACCATCATCAACTGGGAGCGGGAGTTTGAAGATGTGGGCGCCCCGACTTCTACGTGGTGACGTACACGGGCGACAAGGACAGCCGCGCCGTCATCAGGGAGAACGAGCTCGCCTTCGACGACGCCGCCGCCGCCGCCGCCCGCGGGAAGAGGGCCTTCAGGCTGCGGGTGGGCGGGGCTTAGTGAGAAGGGGTGGGCGGAGCTTCCAATGGTGGGTGGGGGGGGCTTTGGGGGGTCGCCAGATAAGCATTGAGATGCGTTTTTTTTTCTGTTTCTTTTTCCTTGATGGCTCTCATAAAACACCTTGCCTCCTTCCTTCTTTCTGTCTTTCCTTCTATCCTTCCTTGTTTCCTTAATCTTTTCTTCTTTCCTTCCTTGTTTCCTTCCTGGTTTCCTTAATTTATAATTTTCTTCCTTCCTTGTTTATTTTCTTCCTTCCTTGTTTATTTTCTCCTCCCTCCCTCCCTCCCTCCCTCCCCTCCCTCTCTCATACCTCCATGTCTCTCGCCCGGTCTGCAGAGAGAAGCCTCCATTAAGTTCCACGTGCTGCTGACGTCCTACGAGCTGGTGACCATCGACCAGAGCTCCCTGCGCTCCATCGACTGGCCTGCCTGGTGGTGGACGAGGCCCACCGCCTCAAGAACAACCAGTCCAAGGTGGTTTCCCCCACCCCGCCCCCCACCCCGCCCCCACCCCGCCCCCACCCCGCCCCCACCCCGCCCCCACCCTGCCCCACCCCGCCCCCACCCCCGCCCCCACCCTGCCCCCACCCCGCCCCCACCCCGCCCCACACCCGCCCCCGCCCCCACCCCCGCCCCCACCCCTGCCCCCACCCCGCCCCCACCCCCGCCCCCACCCCGCCCCCACCCTGCAGCCAGTCTGGAGACAGTTTCACACAAAGAGTTATCAGAAGGGTTTTTTAGGAAGTGCTTTTTGCTTGTTGTTGTTTAGTCTGTTCTAAATGCTTTTTTAAACATTTTAATTAAATTAATAATACAATTCTTTACAATATTTTAGACCCCATGGACTATATTTTGATGAAATTAATGAAAAAATAATACATTTGACTTGAATAACTTAATTTAGTGTTGTTAATGGTGATTGAAACTGAAGCGATTCTAAGCGGGGTAGCGTGTGGAAGTACATAATATCTTCCATACTTGAGTCTCCCTTTCCCACGTCTCTTCCAGTTCTTCCGGCGTCTCAACGACTATAAGATCGACCACAAGCTGCTCCTGACCGGAACGCCGCTGCAGAACAATCTGGAAGAACTGTTCCACCTGCTCAACTTCCTCACCCCCAACCGCTTCAAGTACGTCTCCTCACATCTCTCTCTCTCTCTCTCTCTCTGTCTCTCTCTCTCTCTCTCTCTCTGTCTCTCTGTCTCTCTCTCTCTCTGTCTCTCTGTCTCTCTCTCTCTCTCTCTCTCTCTCTCTCTCTCTCTCTCTCTCTCTCTGTCTCTCTGTCTCTCTCTCTCTCTGTCTCTCTCTCTCTCTCTCTCTGTCTCTCTCTGTCTCTCTGTCTCTCTGTCTCTCTCTCTCTCTCTCTCTCTCTCTGTCTCTGTCTCTGTCTCTGTCTCTGTCTCTCTCTCTCTCTCTCTCTCTCTCTCCCCATTCCTCTCTCTCTCTTTCCTTTCCCTGTGGCCTTTCTCCACACTTTCCCCCTTCGTCCCCCCTCACCCTCCTCTTCCTCCCGTTGCCACAGCAACCTGGAGGGCTTCCTGGAGGAGTTTGCGGACATCTCCAAGGAGGACCAGATCAAGAAGCTCCACGACGTGCTGGGGCCCACATGCTGCGCCGGCTGAAGGCCGACGTCTTCAAGAACATGCCCTCCAAGACGGAGCTCATCGTCAGGTGGAGCTCAGCCCCATGCAGAAGTAGGTGGTGCGCCGTCGCCATGGACACCGTTACCATAGACACCGTTCTGTTGACGGTCAGAGATGGAGAGATTAAGACTCTCCTCCTCCTCTCTCCCCCCTCTCTCCTCTCCTCCTCTCCTCTCCTCTCCTCCTCTCTCTCCTTTCTCTCTCCTCTCCTCTCCTCTCTCCCACTCTCCTCTTCTCTCCTCCTCTCTCTCCTTTCCTCTCTCCTCTCCTCTCCTCTCTCCCACTCTCCTCTCCTCTCCTCCTCTCTCTCCTTTCCTCTCTCCTCTCCTCTCCTCTCTCCCACTCTCCTCCTCTCTCCCCTCTCTCCTCTCCTCTCCTCCCTCCCCCCCCCATCTCTCCTCCCAACAGGAAGTACTATAAGCTGATCCTCACCAAGAACTTTGACGCGCTGAACTCCAAGGGGGGGGGCACCCAGGTGTCTCTGCTGAACATCATGATGGACCTGAAGAAGTGCTGCAACACCCTACCTGTTCCCTGTCGCCTCGCTGGTGAGAGCACACCCCCACCTAACCCCCACTGGACCCCCACCCAACCTCCACCCAACCCCCACCCAACCTCCACCCAACCCCCACTGGACCCCCACCAACCCCCACCCAACCTCCCACCCAACCCCCACTGGACCCCCACCCAACCCCCACTGGACCCCCACCCGACCAAACCCCCACCTAACCTCCACCCAACCCCCACTGGACCCCCCACTGGACCCCCACCCGACCAAACCCCCACCAAACCCCCACCCAACCTCCACCCAACCCCCACCCAACCTCCACCCAACCTCCACCCAACCCCCACTGGACCCCCACTGGACCCCCACCGACCAACCCCCACCCAACTCCACTGGACCCCCACCCGACCAAACCCCCACCAAACCCCCACCCAACCTCCACCAACCCCCACCTAACCTCCACCCAACCTCCACCCAACCCCCACCTAACCCCCACCCAACCTCCACTGGACCCCCACTGGACCCCCACCCGACAAACCCCCACCCAACCCTACCAAACCCCCACCCAACCTCCACCCAGCCCCCACTGGACCCCACCCAACCTCTACCAAACCCCACCCAACCTCACCCAGCCCCCACTGGACCCCCACCCAACCTCTACCAAACCCCCACCCAACTCCACCCAACCCCCACCCAACCCCCACCCAACCCCCACCCAACCTCCACCCAACCCCCACCCAACCCCCACCCAACCTCCACCCAGCCCCCACTGGACCCCCACCCAACCTCTACCAAACCCCCACCCAACCTCCACCCAACCCCCACCCAACCCCCACCCAACCCCCACCCAACCCCCACCCAACCTCCACCCAGCCCCCACTGGACCCCCACCCAACCTCCACCCAACCCCCACTGGACCCCCACCCAACCTCCACCCAACCTCCACTGGACCCCCACCCGACCAAACCCCCACCCAACCCCCACCCAACCCCCACTGGACCCCCACCCAACCTCCACTGGACCCCCACCCAACCAAACCCCACCAAACCCCCACCCAACCTCCGCCCAACCCCCACTGGACCCCCACCCAACCAAACCCCCACCCAACCTCCACCCAACCTCCACTGGACCCCCACCCGACCAAACCCCCACCAAACCCCCACCCAACCCCCACTGGACCCCCACCCAACCCCCACTGGACCCCCACCCAACAAACCCCCACCCAACCTCTACCAAACCCCACCAAACCCCACCCAACCCCCACTGGACCCCCACCAACCAAACCCCCACCCAACCTCCACCCAATCTCCCCCCATGTCAACCCAACCTCTTAAAGGGCTCTTGTCATGCCAAACGGCTTGTACCAACAATCCCCCCCACACCTGGTGGCATGACGTGAGCCCTTTAGTACAATGACGCTCAGTAGCCCTTCACTGACACCTGCTGGTAGTAGCCGTGTATTACAGGAGGGTGCTGCGCTGCTTTCAAATGCAAAAATGTTAATAGTGTGTGTGCGTGTCTGTCTGTGTGCGTGCGTGCGTCTTTTGCGTGCGTGTGTGTTTCTGTGTGTGTGTGTGTGTGTGTGTTTCTCTGTGTGTTTCTGTGTGTGTGTGTGTGTTTCTCTGTGTGTGTGTGTGTGTTTCTGTGTGTGTGTGTGTGTGTGTGTTTCTGTGTGTGTGTGTGTGTGTGTGTTTCTGTGTGTGTGTGTGTGTGTGTGCAGGAGGCCCTAAGACCAGCAGCGGGGCCTACGAGGGCGGGGGCCTCACTAAGGCCTCGGGGAAGCTGATGCTGATGCAGAAGATGCTGAGGAAGCTGAAGGACGAGGGCCACCGAGTGCTGGTGTTCTCCCAGGTCCTCACACACACTCGCACGCACGCACACACGCATACTGAGACACACACACACACACGCATACAGACAAACACACATGCACACACACACTAACACACACATGCACGCACACGCACGTACGCATACAGACACACGCATGCAGAGACACACACGTACACACCCATACAGATACACGCACACACACATATACAGACACACACGCATAAAGACACCCGCATACAGACACACGCACATGCATACACGCGCACACACGCACAAACACACACCCAAATGCATGAATACACACACAGACACACCCATTTGCGCACGATTGCATACATACACACGTACACAGACACACAGCACATTCAAATGCGCACACACACATACTTATAAACACACTTTTACATTCACAAACACACACATACACACGCACGCACATTTAGCCATGTGCACGGGCATACACACACAGACGCACGCGCGCCTGCGCGCGGTGGCCGTGTGCTTTTGATTTAGTGTGGTGGGTCGCGTTCCTCCTGTATTATTGTTGTCGTGTCTTTTTTAAGCGCTGCCACCAGCCTGAAACGGTCCAGGCTGAGCGACTGGGCTGAACCCAGGCCTGCTGGCCAGCGTCAGGCTGCCACTGGGTGGGTCTGAGGCCAGCGTCAGGCTGCCACTGGGTGGGTCTGAGGCCAGCGTCAGGCTGCCTCTGGGTGGGTCTGAGGCCAGCGTCAGGCTGCCTCTGGGTGGGTCTGAGGCCAGCGTCAGGCTGCCTCTGGGTGGGTCTGAGGCCAGCGTCAGGCTGCCTCTGGGTGGGTCTGAGGCCAGCGTCAGGCTCTGACTGGGTGGGTCTGAGGCCAGCGTCAGGCTGCCTCTGGGTGGGTCTGAGGCCAGCGTCAGGCTGCCTCTGGGTGGGTCTGAGGCCAGCGTCAGGCCGCCTCTCACGCTGCCTGTGGACCCGTCCCAGCCCGGGCTTCTGGGCCTGGGGAGACGATGGTTTAATGGGGCCGTACGCCGTTCCAGTTCTGTCGGATGGGCTCGTGTTCTGAGGAACTCTCGCCTGCTCTCTCTGTGTCTCGTACTCAGTTTCACAATCTCTCTTGTTCTCATTCTCTCTGGGATCCCTTTTCAATCTCTCTCGTTTTTTCAATCCTGCTCTCTGGTCCCTGCTGGACCTCCCTCCCTTCTCTCTCTCTCTCTCTCTCTCTCTCTCTATCTCTCTCTCTCTCTCTCTCTCTCTCTCTGTCTGTCTCTGTCTCTGTCTCTCTGTCTCTCTCTCTCTCCCCCCCCTCCTCTCTCTCTCTGTCTCTGTCTCTGTCTCTGTCTCTCTGTCTCTCTCTCTCTCTCTCTCTGTCTCTGTCTCTCTGTCTCTCTGTCTCTCTCTCTCTCTCTCTCTCTCTCTCTCCCCCCCCTCTCTCTCTCTCTCTCCCCCCCCCCCCTCTCTCTCTCTCCCCTCCCTCCCTCTCTCTCTCTTTCGGTCTCTCTCTCTCTCTCCCTCCCCCTCTCTCTCTCTCTCTCTCTCTCTCCCCCCCCCCCCTCTCTCTCTCTAGATGACCAAGATGCTGGACCTGCTGAGGACTTCCTGGACCATGAGGGCTATAAGTACGAGCGGATCGACGGCAGCGTCACCGGGGCGCTGCGGCAGGAGGCCATCGACCGCTTCAACGGTGAGAAAAACAACAGCCCCCACCAGCCTGCTCCCCCCCCCCCACGGAGCCCCTAGAGTGCTCCAAACCGTACCCAAAGCAACCTGCATAAGTCCTTTGTCACAAGAAACAGTAACAACAATATATCTCTGTGGGTACAGTAAGGATGTTCATAGAACCAAGAGCCAAGCACTAACTATCACTAGGTTAACCCATTCCCGTATACTACAGAGATAGCTAGGGTTAGATGCTACACAATGATCAGGACTATCTTAAGTGCCAGGATGCACAATATACAATAAGGGCATAAGAGGGGTGGGGGGAAGGCTATGCAGGGTCCTAATCCTTGAGGAGGAACCCTCTTCTTCTGGTCACAAGGTTTCTTCGTCTCTTTGGTTTTGGGGGAGATGTTCCTTGACCTTAAGAGTGTAATGGATAATGTTTTATAATGTTTATAATTGATCATTTGAATCGTGCTTTGAGACGTGCTTACGGGGCTACACAAACGAAAGGGACTTGATTTGACATTCTGCTTCCTGACCGTCTACTTTGATTTCCTCTGGTTCTTCTACGTGAGGTAGCTAACCCTCGTTCTCCTCTCCGTCTGTCCGTCTGTCCGTCCGCACTCGTTTACCCATCAGCCCTGGGGCGTGCCAGTTCTGCTTCCTGCTGTCCACGCGGGCGGGCGGTCTGGGGATCAACCTGGCCACCGCCGACACCGTGGTCATCTTCGACTCCGACTGGACCCCCACAACGACATCCAGGTCAGCCATCTTGGCTCCGTCTGGGCTCCATCTTGGTACTGAGCGCTGGCTCTGGGATGGAGCTGAATGTTTCTCAACCGAATCCGTATTCAGCCCCATCACCCAGCGAGCTTAAGATGGCCGCTAGGTGAATCGGAACCATGGAAAGTTTTCCTTCGTGATGGAAAATAACAAAACTTGCACAGTTTCCAGACTTAATTTTTTATTTTTGTGACGTTCGCTATTCTTCATCTGTTGCCAATG
>NC_082398.1:1221514-1229014 GCF_031168955.1 Gadus macrocephalus
AAATTTTTCAGAAGAAAGAGAAACAATATATCGCTGTGACTGTCGGTACAGTAAGGATGTCCATAGAACGCACACACACACGCACACACACACACACACGCACACGCACACACACACATACATACATACATACATACATACATACATACATACATACATACATACATACATACATACATACATACATATATACACATAAACATACACATACACATACACACATTATGTACATCAGTAGTACTGTAGATGATTGATCACTTGTTGCCTTACCATGATGCTATATGTGATGACTAATGCTTTGAGGTCAGTACATTAGCAGACTAGACACTAGAGCCTGATAACAAACCACTGTAGAGTTCCAACGGTTAATATCATCAATTGAACTACTAATACAAAACATATCCAACACATTTCTCGCAATATACGCTTTCCGTCATTTGGCACTGGGTTAACGGAGGAGTGTGTACCTCCATGTTTCTGGCGCTATAAATAGGATGCTGAGGCGGTGGGGAGGGAGCTGGAGCCTGAGCTCAGAGTGCCGGTCATTACAGCGAGGGGGAAAGGGCGGGCAGGAAATGGACTGACTGTGAGGGGCTTTCTGTCTTACTTCATAGGTTAGTAGAGGGCTACACTGACCACCTTACCATAGAGAGGGAGAGAGGGAGGGAGAGAGGGAGAGAGAGGGGGGGGGAGGGAGAGAGAGAGGGGGGGGAGAGAGAGAGAGAGAGAGAGAGAGAGAGAGAGAGAGAGAGAGAGAGAGAGAGAGACTCACGCTATTAATAGCCAGAGGGCCTAATGTCTCCTTCGTACGTCGAAGGAACAACACCCACGTGCCAACCAAACGCCTTGATTCTGAGGGCGTCTTTACTAGCCCGTATAGCTGCTCAGCGCTAGCGACGTGACGTACGCTGGAGACCCCTGAACAGGCTTTTATAGACGTGCTCGTAACAGAACCTTCTGGAACAGAGCTGCCTTTAGGCTTCTGCTGACGACAGCCACCGAGCTGTGAGTAGGGGGGGGGGGGGGGGGGGGGGGGGGGGTTAGACCGCTAAGGAGCCTGGGTAATACTCATATATCATACCTTATTGTTAACAAATGTGTACACAGGAACATTAAAGAAAGGGATAATGGGGGTGATATATTACAAAACATATCTATTATAGGATGTATCTAGGCAACAGGCAGAGGTTGAGGTGGGCAAATATAATTCAGCAGTTTGATGATATATGTATTCATAAACTACATGATAGGCCTCTGCTATATTTCACACATGGCATCATGACATTGCACTTTTCTTCCATCGCTTCTTTACCCGTGTTCAGGGGTGCTGACCGTGTAGTTAACCATCGGCGGAAGGCGGCCTTCAGTTACACTCTCAGCAGCCCCCCGCCCTCTCGGCGGGCCTCGTGGGACAGACTCGACCACGCAGCACTGAGGTCCGAGCAGGCACTCTGCCACCGATCGCAGCCTCCCTCTGGCGGCTCTCAGCCTCCCTCTGGCGGCTCTCAGCCTCTCTCTGACGGCTCTCAGCCTCTCTCTGGCGGCTCTCAGCCTCTCTCTGACGGCTCTCAGCCTCTCTCTGACGGCTCTCAGCCTCTCTCTGGCGGCTCTCAGCCTCTCTCTGGCGGCTCTCAGCCTCTCTCTGTCGGCTCTCAGCCTCTCTCTGGCGGCTCTCAGCCTCTCTCTGGCGGCTCTCAGCCTCTCTCTGGCGGCTCTCAGCCTCTCTCTGACGGCTCTCAGCCTCTCTCTGACGGCTCTCAGCCTCTCTCTGTCGGCTCTCAGCCTCTCTCTGACGGCTCTCAGCCTCGCTGAGCCACTTTGGGTGAAAGCCTCGAGCTGCAGCTCTCGAGGTTAATGTTTAATGCATCGCAGTGGAGTGCGCCATTAAACATGGACGATCACCTGAGGATTAGGGTCTTAATGCAGCAGGGATACCACAGGCCTGTTTTCAGAAGGATGCAGTGAGTTGAAGAAAAAAATTGTTAAAAAAGGACACAAAGGTGGCTGGCACTTCTTTAGCACCCAAAGTACTTAATAAACACTATATGCCAATTCAACTGCATTTTCCTGTTTTTTTCATCCACAGACAAAACGTTTTCTAGACATAATCTCCCCGCTATCTTGAGCCACGACTAGGCCGATGTTTTGGACGTTCGTTATTCTGAAAAAATGCTTTCATCAGAAGCGAGGGGGGGCCGAGCGTGGACCCTGAGCCCACCGCCGCCAGAGTTCCCCCTCTGCTTCTGAAGTGTTTCCCACTCCTGTCTCGGTTCCTCCTGAAGACCATTGTTTGCTTTCTGTTGGTATGATTTCACTCTCCGCCCACCCTCTCTCCCAATAGACCTTCCCAATAGTGGACAGGAAGTCCCCTCCCCTTCCTGTTTAGTCTGGCTTCTGATTGGTCCCCCGAGCCGAGGAGCCGTGGTTCCCTTCCCCCCCGCCGTGCGCTCATCGCCCAGTTAATCTGTCGGGGAACCACCTGACATTGGCCCTCCGAGGGGCGGGAAAATTATTGACGAAGTGGACACTTGGACCTCGTGATAACTCCCAACGCGTCCAACGGTCACGTCGTCTGTGTACTTCCAAGAAGTCCTTCCACAGGAACAGACCAAACCAAGTTCGGGCGAGTTTATTTATTTGTCCTCTGTATCTTTTAATTACAACCTTCTCGAGGGGCCCATCTTTAAGGAGATAGCACACTGTCACTCCAACCTTCACTGCAGCTAGGAGTCAGACCAACCTCACAACACCCCTAAAAAGCTGTGAAGAAGAATGTGGAGGTGAGACACCGAGGAGGACCTCTGCTCTACGCGTGGCTGAGCCCGCAGTGTTCGTGCCGGTGGTTTAGCCCAGGCATTCATTCATTTACAGAGATGTTTAGTTGATGTTTTGCAATTCTTATCGTGCGCAGGTTCACTGGAGTGGAACTACGGTCACTGGGGAATTATCAAGTAAGCTTGATGAACGTCTTAATGTGTTCTAGATCCTTTCCGGATAACTCCAGCTGACGTACGCTCTCTAGCATTTGCTTCTCACTCCCTCACTTTCTCACCTCACCTCTCTCTCTCTCTCTCTCTCTCTCTCTGTCTCTGTCTCTGTCTCTGTCTCTGTCTCTGTCTCTCTCTGTCTCTGTCTCTGTCTCTGTCTCTCTCTCTCTCTGTCTCTGTCTCTGTCTCTGCCTCTGTCTCTGTCTCTCTCTCTCTCTCTCTCTCTCTCTCTCTCTCTCTCTCTCTCTCTCTCTCTCTCTCTCTCTCTCTGTGGCTTCATACTTTGCATAATTTCCTTTAATTTGAATCTCTCTTGACCGCTATTGTAGACAACTATTTCTCAACATCACATGATTTCATCTGGGAAAGAAGACCCTTAATGTTAACAAATACAGAGGAAGCAGAACTTGAAATATGCAAACGGAGACAAACATCGCTGATAGAAATTCCCCGAGACAGACAGACAGACAGACAGACAGACAGACAGACAGACAGACAGACAGACAGACAGACAGACAGACAGACAGACAGCCACCCTGTGTGTTTCCTCTCTACAGACGCACGGCGGTGTGGTCAGGTCTGAGGAGGAAGTGAGCTCACCGTGTCGCTGATGTCACCGCCGCTCGCCCTGAGAAATAAAAGAGCAGAGAGACAACGCTGTGAGGCTGCTCCATCACCTCACCCTGCTCCGCCCTCCTCCAGCCTCCTCCACCCAGACACCGCTTCTTTTCCACCATATTAGGGCATGTGTTGGGGCAACACATATCCCCCCCCCCCCCCCCCACCCACAGTGAGTTACTCACAGTGACCTCGAGACACGGGGCCAGCCAGACCGGTCATCTTTTTGGTTGGTTTTGCTTTGCTTCCCTCTTCCAGCCCCCATTGGTCAGTGTGGGTCATGTGACTCAGGGGCCCTCTGGCCGGCCCTCGGCCCCGTGCTGAACAAACAGAGGAGGGCCCTCAGACGGAGAATAACACAACAATGGCCGTCTGTCAGGAAGGTGAGATAAAAGACCCAGAGTGGGTCGGACGGGAAATACACACACACACACACACACACACACACACACACACACACACACACACACACACACACACACACACACACACACACACACACACACAAACACACATGTTCGGTAATTGTTTTCGGAGGACTTATGAATCACGTTATCAGCAGAGTCAAACGTTGCGGTCTGCAAACATCCTCTTTTTCATATTTTCGTTTCGTTTTAAATGCCGACTAAATCTCCAAATGGCCGCCGCCCTTTACGGTAACCCGCGCGGCCCTGAGACACGACGTCGTAAAACACTCCCAACATGTTGTGTTGACTTAGGTCAACACAACGAGGTGACCTTTGACCTAATGGCCCAAACCCGGGGAGCCGGGCTGTGTTAACAGACAACACTGCGCCGTGTGTTGCAGGTGCTGACTGTCAACACACGGTCTGCCGGGGCCGGTACGGCTCATGTGCCAATACCTCCTGCAGGCTGACAACAGCCCGCTTCCGGAGCATTCTTCTGTCTCAATGGAAGCTGCATTTCATAACATTTCTAAATTATTCGACAGCAAGACCCAAAAAGAGAAATTAAATTCTGCTCGGAAATCGGATTAAGAGGACTGCTGGGACACCCAATCAGACTGAGCACAGGGGCTGTGGAGCCTGGGGTATCAGGGATTGGCTGTTCATCACTGCCCCACTTCCTCCCTTCATATTTACCCTTCTCTCCTCTATCTCTGGACGACACGCAGCCTGTTTATCACCGTACCTTTCCCCTACAGAGAGGCCATCTATGCTACACTGGAAAATATCCCACAGCGGGTGTGTGTGTGTGTGTGTGTGTGTGTGTGTGTGTGTGTGTGTGTGTGTGTGTGTGTGTGTGTGTGTGTGTGTGTGTGTGTGTGTGTGTGTGTGTGTGTGTGTGTGTGTGTGTGTCTTTAGAGACCCCAGGGCATGCCCAGTAGCAATAGTAGCAAAAACACGCACACAAACCATCCATGTGTGTACATGCACACTGACAATATCCTGGGGGAATGAACCTCTCCCCAACAGCCCAACACGTAGAACCCAGAGCCCGAAGAAAGGATGAGGAGTAGGAGTAGGAGTAGGAGTAGGAGTAGGAGTAGGAGCAGTTGCAGTAGTAGTAATAGTAGTATGAGCAGTTGTAGAAGCAGTAGTAGTCGTAGTCGTAGTAGGAGCAGTAGTAGTAGGAACAGTAGTTGGAGATGGAGTTGTGATACATTGGTATTGTGTATCGTAATTGGTTTGGGTTATTTGGCACAGAAAGTTACTTTCTCTTTCTCTCGTTACTAAAATGTAACTTTTAATGCAGTTTGCTTATTCAACTCATTTTATGAAGTTAGCCTTTTTGCATTTTCTGGGTTGTGTCTTCATGGTTGAATGCACTTGAGTCACTATGGATTAATGCGTCCCCTTAATAAATACGAGAGTATGTCAATAAAGGGTAACCAGGCGGTGACCCCTAGTTTCTCTGAATCATCTATTCTCAGTACAGCTTCACTCTGGAGACTTGCTCTACCCTAGACCCTAGTCTTCGAGCTCTAGACTCTAGTCTAACTGCTCAAGAGTCTAGTCTAACAGCTCTAGACTCTAGTCTAACAGCTCTAGAGTCTAACAGCTCTAGACTCTAGTCTCACAGCTCTAGACTCTAGTCTCACAGCTCTAGACTCTAGTCTCACAGCTCTAGACTCTAGTCTCACAGCTCTAGACTCTAGTCTCACAGCTCTAGACTCTAGTCTCACAGCTCTAGACTCTAGTCTCACAGCTCTAGACTCTAGTCTCACAGCTCACAGGGCAGTTCCCAATTTGTTGTAGTACTGAAGGAAACCCTTTTCCTGGAAAACCAAACTGAGAATCATGTTGTGCTTGTTCACCTTGAGTGGGGTGGTTATGCTCTCTCAGGTTGGTGGGCTGGACTCCTGTGAAGCTGGTCTCCACAAGGCTTCTTTAAGACTTGAGTCTCTGGCCGGGTTAACATATTCACACACTGAATCTACTCTCTGGTGGTTGCTCTCGTTCATTCAGCCATTCGAAAGCAGCCCTATAGGCATATGTACATAGACACACACATACAGAGACACACACATACAGAGACACACTTACATAGACACACACAAACATAGACACACACATAGAGAGACACACTTACATAGACACACACAAACATAGACACACACATACATAAAAACACACACACAGACACACACATGCATAGACATATACGCACAAACACGCACACACACACACACACACACTCTCAAAGGATCACCACTACGGAGAAGTCAACATAGACTCAGTGTCAGTGCTCCATAGTTGTGTTCCATAGTTCCATCGGTTAATTCGTTCTCCGCTACATCTGCTGCGCTCTGATCAATACCAATATCCGGTTCAATTCAGAGGGGCCAATCACGTCCCTCCTGCCATCGACGGCCCCCTGACATTAGGATCGTCCTCTGTACATACGGGGTCCGGGTGAACCGCATGGGAACTCTCAGTCTGCACGCTAGAAGCTTCCGTAGATTTTCAATCACTGTGGAAATTCACCCAAAAATCAAAACAATGTTTGCCGTTTTCTACAGACTTATCGCTCACATGTTCAACAATGTCAAACCACAACTAAATATATTGTTACCGGTTATTTTACATCAAGATGTAATAAACAACGTCTCTCCACAGCTGAAATTATTCTGGTAGGGACCTGTGGAAACCGTTTTAATGAGGTGGAGGAGGAGGAGGAGGAGGAGGAGGTGGAGGAGGAGCTGGAGGAGGAGGAGGAGGAGGAGGAGGAGGAGGAGGAGGAGGAGGGGAAGGAGGAGGAGGAGGAGGAGGAGGGGAAGGAGGAGGAGGAGGAGGAGGAGGAGGAGGAGGAGGGGGAGGAGGAGGAGATGGAAGGAGGGGGAGAGGGAGGGAGGAGAAGGAGGAGGAGGAAGAATGGGAATGGGATTTGGCTGCAGAGTTTGAGCAAAGCTTGCCAAACTGGCTCGGCCAGTTAGAGCACTGGTTTCCACGAGTCCCCGCCAAAATAATTCAGCTCCAGAGAAAGTTTGATTGTTACCTTTGGATTTCAAATTAATAGTAGGCCTATAACGACTAAAATATCTAGTGAAAAAGAGAAGGTGTATAGGCCTAATATGTATGTGAATACATACATACCTACCAACACACATATATGCATAAATATTCATACACACACACACACACACACACACACACACACACACACACACACACACACACACACACACACACACACACACACACACACACACACACACACACACACACACCGTACCATTCGGCTGGGCCTCAAACACCCAAACTATCAATCAAAACAACAACCTAAGACATAGTTTGATCACCTCTTGAAGTGCTATGGGATCATGGGATTTGTAGTCCTCATCATCTCGATTCGCTTATTCACCTTGGGTCGTTTAGTTTGAAGGAAATTGCTTCCACTTGCTCACTAACCACTAAACGAGTGGACAACCCAG